>NW_020170468.1:131307-204660 GCF_000524195.1 Echinococcus granulosus | reverse complement strand
TGCGAAAGTAAATCTGCGCTCTGATTTTTAAATATTTTTGTGTGCGTGTCAATAAATGATCAATTGTGAGCCGTTATCTGTGTTTTCTTAAGCGGCAGGGCTCTTGTCTTTACTACCGTGGGTTGATTCAATATTCGGCTGGCAGGGCGGGAGCATTTCCCTCTTCCCCCGTGTTGGGTCGTTTTGCTCGTCTTTTTAGTGACCACCCACAGCAACGCGCCCCCCAAGGGTTTTTATATTGGGTTTTTTTTATTGATTAGTGGGCCCTTGGCCAGCCTTGTGTCGTGAATGAGCGCACCTCCTTAGGCGTTGCGTTCTGTATTTACTGATGCGCTGGGACGGCTCATGTCAGTGACAACCCGGGGGTTTCTTCGTTACTTTACAGAGATACAATTGTCTTTTTAGTTGACAAGAATGTAGATGGGTGTTGCGTCCAAAAGGGTGAGGGATGGTTGTTGGTCGGCCGGTGATCTGGTCAGCTTTTGCTTTTTCTCTGGGACGTCATCTGAGCGTCGATTTTACACAAGAGTATGAGGATAAGTAGAACTCACACATGTTAACAGACAGACAGCGGAGAACTCACGCCAGAAACTGTATTTTTAAACGTTTTCGGATACGGATTCGGTCAATTGCTGAACCATCTGTGTTACTGAAAAGTGAAGGTCGAATCAGTCCACATATCCAAATGCAACTAGTATATTTTTTTAATAACTTTCAGCTCGCGTAGATGCTCACAGAGGATTAAATGTGGCGGAATTTGTATGCTTTAGTTCAGGAAAATGGTGCGAAATATGATCCATTCTTGGTGCCTGCTCTTTAATCTCCTCATGACTGCATAAGCGCTGACTTTCTGAGATAACCCACTGGCTATTGCTGGTATTGCTAGTGTGACTGTTTAGTCGACCACTCCACGTATAAAACCATTTATTGACTCACCGGACTCATGTAATTGGCTGTATTCATCGTCGTCCGTATCGCCCACAACGTTGAGCCCATCAAAGAGAGCCAAATTGGAGTCGGGTTTAATTGTGGCCTCCCTTATTTGTCCCCCATCATCGGACCCAATCAATCTGAAAAGGATAGGCTATTTCATGGCCTTGCTTTCAAGTTCACCGCTTAACATTACTCCTCCTCCAAATTTCATCAGAGAAGATCATGGCCTTAATGAAGAAGCTTTCAAGAAGAAGGTCGCCTTCGTAAGGGCAGTTGATACCTCAGGAAAGTAAATAATCTTGGTGTTTCTAATGTTATTTTATGCTCTTTAGCAGATGAAATAGACGAAACTAGAACCACAGCGCCTGTTATCACCTGCAATGAAGATGATGCCCAAAGCAAAATATTTAAGTAAATTAAAATAACATTTTATATTAGGCATAAATGCATGAGAAACACAACCATCGCTTAAATGATGCGATGTTGGGATAGATACAGCCACCCTCTCCACTTTTGGATGACTGATTACTAACAAGCTTTAAAGTGTTCTTTAAAAATTAACGGATAGGAGTCTATTACCGAACCACTTGTCCTTTAAAAAAACATCATTTGAATACGTCGGGAGCATGTCGATGTCATACACCAGACATGAGCTCTTTACTACTTTACCAAAACCGATTGGACCAAATCCTTTCGCGAATACATTGGTTATGTCCGAGGAAATAAAGCATCATTCAGTTCTAGAACAGCCGTTGGATTGGTAGGAAAAATAGGCAAATAACGACATATTCGGACAATAAGATACAGATTTCACGATCCATTTGAATTCGAGGCTCCGGTAATAAGAATGCCAGGTTAGTGCCTTTATTTTTTAATTATAGACTGCCAACGTTTCGGTTATTTTGATAAAAGGTCCCTTGTAATAATTGCCTCATGTAGTAGTCCGAATTTTATGGTTAAGGAAAGCAAATACAGCGCAAATAGTAATTAATCGAACATCTTACGACACTTATGCTACGAAGGTAGATAAGTGACAGTTAACCAAAGTTGATAAAATTAACAACATTATTTATTTAAAATACATCATATAAGCCGCGTCTTTGACATAGACCTACACATTTGCTGGGAATCGGTAGATTTGGCCTGTCATTGGGTCAGCAACTCCTATTCCAACACAAAATCGACCCTCTAACGGAGATTCTGAGATGGGTCCGATAAGGCAGTGGGTAAGAGATCCCAGATAAACTGCTTCAAGAAGACATTCGAACACCTAGATGAATGGTTAGCAGTTAATACACAAGTGGCTGTCCTGTTTTGATAACATATTTTTTACTTCCACAGCATTGATTTCAAATGTGTCTCCACCCATGCTAATTTTCCCTGTGAAAAGCAAAGTCAAATCACCAGATAGCTCATTTTTGGATGCAAATGCAAATTTATGACAAAGTGTTAAAAGCTGATAGATTTTAGGCAAATATGGCGGAAACTCTAAAACTAACCACAGAAAGGCCATTAAATCAGAGTTTTTTAAATTAATTTTGCTGTAATGGACCTTAAGTAAGTCGAAGCCTTGCAAATAAAGAGGTGCTAAATACGTAAGAAATCCAAATATTAGACCACTCTTTAGTTGTACTTGACCACTGCTTTTGATTATCCAAGAGGACAGATTTTCGTGAATTTGAAGAACACACACTTTCAAAGCGTTCAAGGAAGTAGAATAGTTTAAAAATCACAATTCTTTTGAAATTCTAAATGCACGCAAATTCTTAGGTAATGTACTCGATTCAGTTTCAAAGCATTAATAAAGTAACCTATTAGAGTGAGATTCTATTTCAAAAAGCTTACACACCTCTAGGTTGTCATCCAGCTTTTTTGCAAATGGATCTGTGAGAACAATCAATCTCCGGCCAGTGTCACCATAACGACCGAACAGAGTGACCTTTGGCCCAAGATGAATTTGCTGTTCAGCCTCCAATACAGCTCGAGCATAGAATTTCACACGGTAAAGGACTAATCCAGCGCTTGGATCAAGGCCGTCCGAGCTTAGGATCTCTGTTGGTAAGGGATCTCCAAGTGGATTTCCTGACCTTATTTGCTCCCTGCTTAGCTGACAGTGGTTAGACATTCCTATGAACGGTCGATTTGTGAAATCAAATGCAATTTGCTCCTGTGTAACCATATTTTCAAAAACAACCTTAAATAAGACAATGTTACTCATTAGTCATAAGTAAAAACCCATTACCTTAATTAATCCCCAATAAGGTAATTCTGACTCGTTCAATGGATTGACTTCTAAACGAATTTTAAAAATCGGGCCGATGCCAGCGAGGTTGACCTAATTTAAAGTGAACAATACGTTAATATATAGATAGCGGATTGCAGATTCGGGAAGTGGAATTATGGACTAACTTTAAAATCGTCAATATTTCCAGCTCGAAATAAACACTTTTCACAATCGGAGGTTCCAATAATTATCGGTCCGGAGTTACCAGTAGTACCATAAACCACAAGAACAATAAGGGCGTTGAATGCCGATTCTGAGGTGTGCAGCTGAACCTTCCAATCAGCGTCTATGTGAGATCATGGTCAAAATCAGAAATTATATGCTTAAAAAATTGCCAACTTTTCGACTCTATGATATTACTCCTTATTGTGCTTATCGTTTTTTGTTTCATTATTTTCCATCAAGGAAAAATGCTTTTATTTAACTTATGTTTGGTATTGCGTGACACTTTATATTCTAATAATTTGTAGTGTTACTTTCTCATCAAGAGTTTTTTTTAGAAAACCCAAGGGCTGATAGCCAGATAGAAATATCTCCGACCTGTGAGGTAAAATGTTGACTCACTACTATTTCGCCTTTACTTTGAATTTTTATTCTTCAAGTTCTGTTACAGTAAACAATCGGCAGAATAGTATTCGGTGACCGCTTCAAAGGGATATTTTGTAGTAAGTTTAAGGATGCATGCTAAAACACTCTAAAATAATTCTGGCTTTAAACGTATTTTTTGAACCCCAGAAGCAATCTTTTTTTGATTATCAAAATATTTTGTCCAAATTTAGTCCTAATTAGTGTTACGGAACAGTTCATCAATTTAACTTGCTAACATGCTTACAATCAAGCGAAAGAATGTTTTGATGTCAATTCACACGTTAGATAGCAGAAAAACCACCTGACTTAGGAAGGTTTTAGAACCCAAATTTTATTATTTGGAAAATTTGTTACTGGCTGGGCATAAAGAGAATCCCAAGGGTTAAAATTTTTAAAATTTACCCAACAGCGAAAAAACCTGGAATCAGATCAGATGCCATTAAACTGAGGAAGCGGATTTAATCACGGGCGTTCTTTAAATTACCTATGATCCAAAAACCAAAGTAATTTGCTGACAAAGTTTTGCTATATAAACCGAAATCTGATGACTAAAAACAAAGAACAGCTCTCATTGACCGTTAAAACTCTGACGTTTAGAGGGATGAAATTAATTTCAGTGGTAATTTAATTGTCGCCTTTCCGGTTAAATGGTAAAATGCAGGTGTAGCTTTTAATCGTTAAGTCGACTTTGAGCAATAAAAAATCACACTAACTTTTCTGTCTCTATTGTGAAATGTTTAGCTTGCTTTAAACCCAAACACTTTTTAAGTATTGGCAATTACTTTGCACATGGCACTTAATCGCCAAATTATAGTTGTGCCTAGCACACTATTAACCTCACTCATGGTGCAAAATGCTGCCTGCAACGGCAATACTGATGTGTATTCAGTCTGTTAGTTACCGTATCACTGAAGGAAGATTATTACTACCTATTTTTAGAAAAAGAGTTCGCTTTCATAGCAGTTTATAAATGATATCTGCATAAATAGTTGAATTTTAGTGAAATTATCAATAATTAATTTAATTTGCGACACCTTTTTGACCGGAATATGGAATACCAGAGATACAGTTGATTAACCAAATGGTAGGCAGTGATACTTTGATTTTAAGTACAAGTCCCTCTGCAAACAATTATAAACCTTGCACTTCTTTGCTAAAATCTGAATCTCAATTAATTGATCTTTGTTAAAAATATCCCACACATCGTTTACAAATTCCTTTAATACTGAAGCAATAGAAATATCCAGTGTAAATTATGATTTTTTAATTGATTGAAGAGTTAATTACCTTTTGGGCTACTGTGGTTTGAGCTTACGAAATGTAATACAAGATCAAAAATTAGAGGCCAATGTGTCATGAGGCAGTTAGGGTTCCGCTTATGTACTTCCACTAGGCGGCATGGCTTCCACCCCTTCTGTGCGTAGGCCATACAAATTCTGCCCCAGGACGGTGTCTCCTTTCGGCTTCAGGGGAGTCTCGGGGTGCTACAACTGTCCTCGGTGTATATTTTGTCAGACGTTGCTACTAAACATTTTCACTAAAACTGGCTGGTGCACTAAAATTCTGCATTCGCGCAAGCATCATTTTATTGAGGAATTGAGCACAGGAACTAGACTATTAAACTTGTCTTACAACCAGATTAGAAAACATCTCGCGGGTAGCATTTCCTATTTCGACATTACCTGGTTTCTCGGTCGCCTGTGGCCGTTTAGGATTAAAACTAGCCAGTTAACTATTTAAATGGCGTGGATATGCATCTCCCTGAGTCCTTACTAAAATATGTCTTGGTCTGCATCTACATCTCTGTTAATTAAAAAATGCAATATGAAAATAACCTCAAAAAACTTTGTTAACGTAGTTTCCTCCACGTTATTTTAGTTGTTTGTTTAGCCCTTAAGCCCTTTAATTTATTGACATTATTATTATTTAGCCGTTATGCTTAAGCTCCATTGTTAAACCTTCATCACTTTCTGACCTTTCTGACTTACACTTGTTAAACTTTTTGTTGATCGTTTCACTTCGGTTCAAAAGGCTTTTTTCATCGGCTGTGTTTGCATTTGGATTGAAGGGTTGTTCCTCGTATTTTGAATCATCTTGGTCTGATGATTTTAATGTTGAACCGGATACTCTGGTAAGAGTTTTGGATAACGTCGACTCGCTCAAAGTGATTGACTGAGAAGGCGACATATTTGGGGCATTCCGTCTTTTCCCAACTTCATCAAAAAGGAAAAAAGTGACTCTTTGTTAGTTTCACGTATCAGTTTTATGCAAGTCATGTTTACAACCATCATTGCATGTATCAATATTTTCATTTGGGATTGGGTTCCAATAAAATATGGGGATGTCTTTACTTCTTGCCACCCGTTTTCACATTACCTTCATGAAAATTATAATTTGAGTGCTTCTTGTCGTCGCAAACAGTGCAAAATCGTTTCTTAAAGTAAATGATCCGTTAAATTAACAAAAGAAAAACAGGCCATAGTAAACCGTTTATATCTGGAATCAGAATATTTTTAAGTCAGTAAATAGTACGCTTACATCCGTCCAAATTTTATGAAATTTATACTTTGGGGATATTTACCACTTTAAATTTGCGCCGTGGACAGTAAAATACATCTTGTGGTATTCTAAAGATGCAAGGAAGCCAAGAAGAATAAAATATGTTGTGTCCTAAAAGGAGAAAATGGTTCCTAAAGTAGCGATTTTTTTCTTTAGGATTTACTTGAATCGAAAACCTGGCTCTTTAGAACCCATAAAATTTATAGGGCCTGCTTCTTAAATAACAATTAGTTTCGGTCTAAGTGAATCACAAATAACTGGTGATCTTCGTTCAAACTGCAAGTTGCCTAATTTGAGTCACACAGCTGGCTCCAACTACCTAAAAGCAAACCTTTCCCGCAGTGGACTCTTCTGGTTAAGCTAACTGTGTAAATTCCCGTGATATGCCTAAACTCATAACTAACGTGAGGTTTAGCATTCCAGTATTTACGACTGAAGGTATGAGACCATTAAGGTCTGCTTAGCAAATGAAATATTTCAACTATTTTTTAAAGGTTTGGAAACGAGGTTGTTTAAGTAAATAGTTTCGATATACTGGATCCTAAAAGTAGATTCCTTCCCAAAATATTTTAGCTTTTTAGATTTCCAAAAGTTTGTAATACAGTCGCAGTGTCAATTAAAGTGGGAAATATTTTGCTTTGTTTTTGTTTTTTGTTTAAACTAGTCACACAGAATAATTTAAAGAATTTGTGCTCATTCAACTTCTAATGATTGCTGTTTCTGTATGGATATGCGGGGCATACTTGCTCGGGTGGACTAAAAACAAATGCAATTTTAAATAAAGGCGAATGGTGGATGCTTCTTAACTGGAAATAATTGGTCGCATTTTGCAATTTCGACTTCAATTAAATAGTCATTATTTTGGCACTATTCATACCATAACTGTTAGGCAAAAGCCCAATAAGTTATTGTAAAAATCATAACATGGTCTAAAGCTATAACAGAATCCTTACACTTGACTATCAAGGGGTAGAACCTGTTGCTCTTGTTGTCCACATTGTTTGAAGATGTGACAGAACCATTGGCATTAATATACAAGAGGACACCTGTAAATCTGTGCGATTCGAGCCGAATAAATCCTTGTCCCCTTTCCCTTAGAACAGTAAAGTGACATTTACTATCTCCTCTTCCCTAAGAAGTAAAAACAGGTGAACAATTTTTTGAACATCCAAATAGAAATAACAACATATCTTAATTTCAATTAATTAAAAATGAATATTTGGAATTAGTATGGCACTACTAATTAAAGCAATAAGGATATGAAGAAAAAGAGCATCCACATAAATAAAATATGTATTTTAAGAGGTTATTAATTTTTTAATACACAAAAACTTTATTTGTACTTAATTACTTATGTTTCTCTGAAATGAGTAGATTTCACACCTACCCATACATTATTTAGGCTCAATTCATGCAGCTATACATTTTATAATGCAAATAAGTAAAGATTCTAAGGAAAACAAAGTAGTTTAGAGCACTTGGTAAAAAATGCTTCCATTGGTAAGAACTCACTTAATTCCAAACAATGGCCAATTGATACAAAGAAAAAAACAACAACTTACGTGCCCACGACTACCAAAATACTTGCCAACATTTTGGCCTATCTTACCATGACATCCACTGTTCCTCCTTCTTTGATTTGCAGAAAATGTCCACAATGGACAACTGATTCAAAGGCCCTAATTTGCTTATTAACTCGATGAACACGCCAGTGGCTCTCGTTGGTATGGTTTCCAGTCGCCATGGCAATCAAATTATCAGCTGATTGCTCATCTGCGCGTGGAATTAACGTCTGTTCCGAGTTGGTGCACAACATGATTATGCCTTGATCCCGCATTGAACCCTATTAAAAATGGAGATCCTTTGTTAAAATAGCTAATTACTGAAAATCGCTTCTATACGAAAGGAAATTTAACTTTATAGTGCCGATTTCGAGAACCAAATATATGTTATCAGACCTACTGAAATACAACATTTTTGAGATTCATTGTAAAACACAAGTGTGAATCATATTCATTGATAGGTGGACAAAAATTATAGCAAAATAAGTGTTTTCCGCTAAATCTTAGCAATAACTAAATGAGCTAAATCAGTTCTTCTTCATTTGAAAAATAGGGCTGTTGAAAAGAGCATGAATTTAGATCTTGAGTCTATTATTTGCCTCGGCTGCATCGTGAAATAGAACCAAGGGTGTATTTTGAAATGGGATTTAGCTCGATAACGCAGCTATACAGTAGAAGTACCGAAGTACCTTAATTCCATTTACGTAAGTAATTCTTCAGTAACAAGTTAAATGAGGAATAAAATTCAATCACTTCCGTTTTTAACAAATAATTTGTGCATTATGGAAACCACCAACCTTTCTGTTATTTTGTCATTTCAAAGTTAAGTGGACAATGTAACCTTGAACGAAACTCGAACATTAATATGAGCAAAAGTCTCAAACAATCCTTCTCATTGGTTCATAACAAGGAACATGTAAACGAGTTGCAATACTGGTAAAGCTAGTCACAACAAGACTATCTTAAATCTTTGTATTTTGACACATAGCCAAGCTGTAGAAATAGGACATCCATTGTTCACAAAGTAGTGAAACAATATCTTTTTTATAACCCTTAATCTCTTTTTTGTATATCTTACTCGTGATTCCACCGCTACATTATGTATTTTTAAATAAAGGCTCTTATTGGTTTGGAGTGGTTTAGTTCAATTATTTTATCATCGGTAGGAATTTCGTAGACGCTGGGTTTCCTCCACGTAGCTCGAGTTCATTCTCATCCTTGTTGTTTTATTTGACAATTTTTTCCAAAATTGTATTTTTGGTATTTTGAGTTTGATGTATTTTGCAACATTTACCCTCTAAGAAAACTTTTAGGCAACTTCACGCTGATGGTCAAACAAGAGGAACATCTCTTCGTTTTGAATCAACAATTTTTTGCGTGGTTAGGGTATTTTCTTCATCAGTGTCTCAAGGTAGCTTCCGTAATCCAGTATCCTGGTTACCGCCTCAGTAATCATAAATAGCAAATTTCATTACTTTGTTAAATTAACCTATTTATGCACGTTTGCCAAATTCTCATTATCTGTAAAACTGGGGCTCTAAATCGAGCCTCATAAGAGATAGGGAAAATTGCGAAGAATTAACCATAAAAGAAATCAAATGCTCCTTTACGTCAAATACCTTGACAAATGGCATCAATAAGGTCTCCTTGTGGTCGACAGTTTCTCTTACAGAAACTCTTCCATCAGATGGGTCGACACGAATTTTTGACGCTCGCTCAATGTAATCCCTCAGATGAACCGATTCCAACTGTACAAAACCATCCAACTGCGGTCGAACGAGAAAGCCCTTAGATTCATCTGATTCAGAAGTGCCTTTCGAATCAAGTAAAAGAATATTTTAAGATTTATTATTATCATCACGGATATCACTTAGTCAAATCTTATGCATTAAAATTTCAATGGAAAGCCTAGACAGGGCACAAGTAGCGCAATAAACTGAAGCAGAATTTAAAATGCACAAACTGAAACTAGTTTATTGTATGCCTGATAAAGCTAATACACACGGATACCTATTGACGTGAAAAGTCAGAGTGCTCTTTAAAGTACTTTCGTGAACTAGATGATACTTTCAGGTTCCCATGCATCAACCATACGAAAAGATTAAATCAAGAACTTGTGAAAATTCAGCGGTGAGATTTCCATCACACTTTCTTCTCGTAATTGGCTCTGTTAGACCACAAAATATTTCAGTTCCTTTTTTTAAATGCGTCTACACTGATGATGGTAGCATAAATGACTTTGATAGCAAACTAATAATCTTATCTACCTCTTACACATAGACTTCCATCCTCTGCCAACGTCAAATGGAGCCATGGCTTCGAGGTGAGAGCAAATTGGAAAACAGGAAGCACGATTTTGGTCTTGTCTTGTGCATCATTCGGTGTCCTCTGGCTCTTTTTCAATGTAGACCTAACAAATGCTCGCCGGTGCCTTGCCGTGACGATGTAGTCCGTTGTACGGACGGTAAATAGGATCTCTAAGTGTGGTTTAAAAAAAGATTTGTAGTCTCATCATTTAGAACTCCTTCGCCATTCAAAACCCAATACAAATTGTGAAATGACAAATTTAATGCTGTGAAATATCAGCAGTTTTGAGGATGCAACAAACTCGATCTTTGGAAGAATTTGTAGGTTGAAACTAGAAGCACTAATAATAGAAGATTTAACACCATTTTTAAGTATTATTTGCTCCCCCATAAACTACCACTTGGAAAAATGAAAAACAAATACAGTGGTGGAACAATTACCACTTTATCTATTACCCCAATCCACTTTGTTAATTTGGCTCTTATCCTTAACTATGGTTACTTTTAACTTCGCAATCCTATTTTCCTAAATTTTCTAATAGGAACAAAATCAAGTAGGGCATAAACTTACCAGTGAAGGAATCACTTATGGCTTTAATGGATTTAACCTGACCGCAAGACATCATACTGAGTGGGTAACCAGTCACCAGTGAATAAAAGGATATTTCCATGCCGTTTTTGAATATCCATGCCATCGACTTCCACTTCAAAAAGGAAAAAAATTATCAGTTGTATTAACCAGATCATTTCAAATTAAGTAGATCACCTGTCAAAAAATTGCGTCCCGAAAACTCTATCCTTCAATCCTCGGATTACCAGGCATTTGAGGGGACTTGATAAGTTATGGTGGAAGCTAATAGGTCTAGTTGGTTAAAAACATAGTTTATACATAAAAAAGCTCATAGTAATTTCGGTATTATGATAAGATTTAGTAAGAATTATCAACTACTTAAAGGCAGTGTCACTTAATTTACCCAGTATGCTAATTCGTTTGAAGCGACTTACTTCTAAACACTTTAATAAAGTCATTTTTGAATATCAACTAAATTATTGGAACACATAACTCACCAACTTTGATATCCTGGTCGGAAATCCGTAGTGCGATTCTTCATCAAGTCCAAAAATGCGGTCTACTGGCTGAAGAATTGGGGGCATTTGAAGAATGTTAGCTACTGGCTCTGAATAAAGCCACTGGTCGCCGTGGAATAGCGTCGGTGGTTGACGAACAATCGCCGGGGTTGGAGGAGAAATGTTGCTTAAAGAAACATCCTCTTCAATTACTTGAATCCACTCCAGGCACCATGTCTCTAATGTCTTCCTCAGAGAGGACTCCAGCCACACTTTAAGTGAATTCAGACGACCCAAGGTCACACACTGAATCTTGAACTCGTCCACCTTAAATGGAATCATTTTTAAACTGTATGGTAGTTTAAAATACTTATAACGTATTTTAGTCAAGAATCTTGTCTTATTGTTACAATCAGATCATCACTTCATTCCTTAGTCATTCTAGCTCGCTAAAATAAACGACAGTTTTATTAACGCTTTCTTTGATTGGTAAATACATGATACAGCGATTTCTCTTTTCGTCAAGGTCCCAGCGCATTTGCAAGGGGTTATTTGCATTCATTTTATAATTCATATTTCGAGATTTGCAGAAAATTATTGCAATGTCACTCATGAATTGCAGTGTACATTTTGTATTCAGCCTACCCGCTCACAAGAACTAAGTTATCTATGAGTAGTACTGGTGTACATAGCTCACTTGGCCCTGCTGAAAAGGTCGCCTCTTCATCAATTCTCTGTTCCACAGATGACGAGGGCCAGAATCACCAAACTGCCCAAGAAGCAAAACCATGACAGTGGCGGCCGTCCCAGAGTTCCACAAATCACTGGTTTTAACCATTACATGGTATTGAACAGCTTAAAAATAACAAAAAAGTCATTCAAATGCTTTGATAATTCTAAGTTCACCTTAAATTTTCAGAGTAAGCTAAATAAGACATTTACTTCACCCTATTGAAATTGCATGTAATTTCATTCGATTTGCTCGCTTTAGTCTAATGAGATCTTAGAACTCGAACAGAAATATTGTGCATTCACTAAGCAAGGTACTAAGTCATTTCATAAAGCCTAAGATGTACATAATACCCACCTACAAATTTTCAAATACGCATAAGAGATAGCTTATTGAAGGAACCTTTTTAGCAGTTGAGAAGTAAGTGATCTGCTTTTGTGATGTTCAGTTCAGAGTGATAAACATCCGTCCCCTAGAGTTCACCAAAGCACGTTATTCAAAATCGGTTGGAACTTTATTAAATTGAATACTTTTGCATAATCCTTCTTTAAAAAGCCAAACGCTACTAGTATAAGATGTAGTCTGACAAATTTTAACCCAAAGTTGACTTAGGCAAGTGCATTTTTATTGTGCGTTGTGTGTGAATCAATCCTGTTAACTGTTTAGGTAGACACTGAACTCACATCTTTCCAATGCACTAATCACCCAACCCTGTCAAGCCATTTGCTTGGTGATTGCCTGGTTCAGTATTTACATTATAGGATGATTCATAGGTAGTGATCGCATGTGTTATCAAATAAAGAATATTCGAAAGAAGATGTTCACTAGATTCAAGTTTATGCTTTTAAGGTTACATAAGTCTTTCTAAAATGATACCTCATAAGCAGATCACTCAATGTATACTGCATGGAAATTGCGTTTAAATCTAATGCGTGCTTGAGGTGCGAATTGGAGGAACAGCTTTTAAATAGCTGCCATTTTTACATAGTTTTATGGAATGAACCAATTTATTATTAGCAAATAAAAGTGCTTACTAGGAAGCTGTGACAAATCTTTCATCACCACTTTAGGCTCTTCAGTAACAAGTAAGGCGGGTGTGATCCTTTGTGATCTTTTCAGAGCCTCTAGGCGAAGACGTCGTTGTTCCTGCAGAATCAACCCCAAGGAGGCTCTGGATGCCACCTCCCGTGTGACCTGACCATCACCGATATTTTGCGAGAGCCAGGCATTAAAAAAGAAGGTGAGATCAGCTAAATTAGCCTCAGCAAGAGAGTGACTCGAGGTGGAGGAAACAATACTGTTCCTTAGTTGACCCGATTCCATGGATGCATGAAACCTTGGAAGCCGAGTCATTCTCAAATGAGAGACCAGGAGTTCCGGATACTCACCGGTGTTGTCATGGGATAGGCGAACTTTTACTATTTCGCCTATGTCACCCAAATTTACCTAGGTGTTTAAGAGATCCTCCTTTATCAGTATTGTATAGATTCAAGTAAGTCTTGTTCTTTAAAATTAATATAAATCTACAATAAAAATAAATATCCTCAAAATGTTTGCAAATTAAAAATAGATTTTCGCATACTTTTTAAGAGTAAAAGGTTCAAAACGTGTAAGTAAATCAAATTTTGTAGAAGATTACAGCTATTACAAAATGTAAAAACAAATGTCATTATTATTGTATATCTTAAAAGCTGAATATTTATTCGGTACCTTTATTACTTATCATGTTTCAAGTACCATAGTGCAGTTGCTATGAGTAGCTTGCCAGCAATCATTAACCATTTTTTTCAACCCAAAAATGCATGCCTGAAAGGAACACCTTTTTTTACTTTCACTCAAAATCTTAGCATTCAGCTTTTGCTTCGGCCATAATGTTTCTGGATTTAAAATTTAAACTTTTAATTTAAAGCTTTTGGCAAAAAACTACATGGAACACGAGAAATTTTAGCTGCAGTTATCTCATTAAAGCATCTAACAAATTAAAGACGCCACTAAAATATTTTCCAGTACGGGTTAAGCACTGATGAGTTCAAGTAACTTGAGCGGAAATAGCAACTAAATTGTAACTAAAGTATTAAGTTGTGTGTGTAAATTTTTGTAATTATCTTTTAGATAATTTGACCACTTTTTGAAGTGAGGAAAATATATATTTAGACGAGGCGTTCTTCTAGCCAGAATTCGTAAACTTGGTTTGTTGCAAGATTTGTTCATTCTCCTCACACTTTTGTCTAAGTAAACTGGGGATAATTTTGGTAGAGTTGAAAAACAGCACAAATTGAATGCTTTTTTCAATTTACCTAATTCAAAGTAATAGTATTAGACGACATCACTTTGTTACACAACTAGCTTTTTTAGTAGAGCAGGCACAGAACAAATTTTTCGGACATAAATGGACTAGTCTAATAGGAGTCAACTCAAATGCTCCATAGTCTGAATCAAATGAACTTTAAACCTGGTTTTGGAATTCTTTCACTTTTAATCAGCTTTACTACTAGTTGTTGAGCTAAAATATAAATGGCAGCACTTGCATTTATGATAAATCTTAGCGGTCCCGCCCTATGAAATTTTAGGTAATTAATTTATTACCTTAAGATTTAGCGTTTCTTTAGAATAGAATTCATACAACTTAACTACTTCAGCAAAATTTTTGTCATTTTTCTGGCTGTTACATTTTAATACCATAAACCTCTCTCATGGAACGGACGCAGCAGGGCAGAGGGTAACAAAGGTCGGTCAATTATTTGACTAGTAAAGGGAATTGCTAAATTTATTTTTCAAGTGTCCATAGCTTCCTAGGATTTTCCTTTATAAGTAAAACGTTGAGTGGGAGCAACATAAGAGACAAATGTTGCAATCAAAATAAGCATTCTGAACTACCTAAAAATAGGTTTATGAATAGCCAGCACAATTCCTACAGTGTCAGTTACAAACAACAAAGAGACCAAATTTATGTATGGACACCAAAATTAAGTAAGCGTTAAAAGAAATATTCTCCCCAAAACTACCGTTTTATTCGCTAATCATTGGCTTAGCGCAGACAATGAACAAGTGAAAATATCTTATACGAATATCAAGTATTCCACCTCAAATTCATCCGTTTGACCTGGTAGGAAGAGCGGCCTGGTCACCTGACTAAAAAAATTGCCCTTTGGGGTTTTATTGCTGAAAAAAGTGGCTCCATTTTTGACCCGACTTCGGTAAGTTGAGAGAAGTAAGGCAGCACTGGTGCTCTTGGTGCCTTGAACAGTCAGGAAGACATTTGCGGTGCAGGCTGAAGTGTATTCGGTGCGTACTTTAGTGTCTCTTCGACCTGTTGTAATTTTCACTAGCCAGTGGTAACTACCTAAAAAAAACCCTCACTTAATCAAGAAGAACTCGAAGCGTCTGTGGATTGTTTTCCTTATTAACATTTTACCATGAGACAGGCCATCACAGAAAGGCTATTGCATAAACTTAGGGACTGTAAGGAATAATTAACAACTTTGTGATTGGTTGTCACTACTCATCTGACCAGAGATTATTTTAATAAGCTTTCTTTCTATGCATGTGCATGCTAACTCTTTAGTAATAATTCGGACTTGAATAGCCTTCATTTAAAAAAGAACTATTGATAAACTAGAGCGGAAAGTTTTGCATTGGCTTTTCACATCATTCTAAATATCTTAGCAACTACTAAAATTATACGTATTTGGGATTGTTGGATTCAAATTTAATATTCGTATTCATATGTCATTTAACGTAGGTGTACCTATCTCTATCTCTTAATAAATAAGTAAAATCACGTGTAAATTGAACCCAATTATGATCACATTTCGTAAAATTGTTTTTACAATGTTAAGGAAATTGGATATAAAAATATAGGCGAGACTGACGGCTGTTGCATTTGAGTATCTTCTATTCCCATATTATAGTTATCAAAGGCAGTAAAAACACTTATATAGCTCAATATTTAGACATTAACACCTGCAACTATCCCATGCAAAAGCAATAGCCGGTTATTTGATAAGCAAGAATTGAGTACGTCATGGTCTAAGCAGTTTCTCAGGCTACATTAAATAGGATCCAAAATTTGGATTTCCGCGGAGTCTATATATACTCAAAGGAGTTGGAAGAGTTCAAGACTCTGGCAAATATATATCAAGAAATGCTTATAAATTAAACCAATTGCGATCATTCCAATGACATAAGAGTATCATTTAACAAAGCCTGTTTTAGAGCAAATTAAAGCTGCATTAGTGATATCTTTTACGCTTACTTACTTTTCATTCTACATGCCGTAACGCATTGATAATTCCCAAAATAATGCTGTAAGCAATAAATTTGCACTTAATAATGCATACATTTTACGGCTTACAGAGGCATTCAATCCAATTTTTGCTAGTGCTTACTTTGACACCCATTCTTTTGTCCACTGAAAAGATGGCCGGTACTCACAATATCCTAATAAATTATTCCGTTTTTAACCACCTACAAACAACGCCTACAGTCCTGCCCTAATGCTCTTCAAGATTTAGAAGTTGCTAAAATATTTATGAGGTAACACCAACTCCACTAGTGTTAACTTGTGTAAAGCAAATAAAGTGCTTAAGGATGTATTGTATCTAGGGTAGCGGTTATACTACTGAAAGTAAACTCGGTGATTTAGATGTTGTTTTTCATCTTGTAATCAAGTCCAGTGGATGTTGAAGCCCTAAGGAATTATTATTTAGTACGCAGCACAGTGTGTTTTAACTAAAAAGCAAGAAAAACAAGTAAGTTGATATTTTTAGCACCAATTTTGGCTTTTTGATTTACAAAATACGCTGGAATTCTGTTATACTTCTGGCAGTTTTTAAAATACCAATTAGCTTAAGGTTCCAGAAAGTGCCAAAATCTACTATTTATGAGACCTAAAAGTGTATTTTCATGATTCTCTACTGGTTTCAGTATGTTATGCATCACTTAATTTAAAATCAATCATTAAACAAAAACAGGTTTTTTTTTCTTACTTAAGTTATTTGATTTTAAACAAGTCTTAAAAGAAGCATTAGATTCCAACTATTGAAAGAAAATTAAAAATAATTTCAGGTTTATATAATCTAAAAAATATCTTTTTTCCCTTGAGGAGTGATTATAAATCGGGGATTAGGTCAATTATCTGTGTCAGACCAAATATTAGGAAATTGTAAAGTAAAATAAATGTCAATCATAAAATAGATTCGCTTCGAAACTAGACTCAGATGTTGCATTATATGAGCAAAATGTAAGACGCAGCAGTAGATAAAGTAATAAAGTTGCAGCGAATGCAGTAGAATCAAATACCAGGAACATGATACTTCATTTTTCTATTGGATAACTGAAACATCGATTGACTAGAACGCAGACCGCTAGACCTTCCTTTAGTCCTTGACTGATTCTCCTTTTTAGACTCTTGACTGCGAGGGCGACTCGGGTTTTTGGAAATCTTTCTAGGATTATCTCTTGATTTGAAAGGTCCTGAGTGTGCTGAGCGATGCCGCAACAAACCTGGATCGTGGTGGATGCAAGCTCTCTCAGATGGACGATGGTGCTTTGATAAAAGGTTTGTATGAGCCTTTGATAGCGGTCGTAACTTTTCTAGACCGACAGCTACGTACTCCTCGGGACCATCGAAGACCTCTTCGATAAATTGGATCTTGAATATATTATATTAACAAATCTGAGTAGGTTTTAATAACATTATCTTAACTCATTTCAAGATCTGCTACCAAGAACTCCCGTATTCATAAAATAGAGGCTGGTATTCTCATAATAATGGTAGTTATAGCATTATTAATACTCCGTAAACATAAAATAGCTTCATGTTTTAACTTTCTTCAAAGCTGGCTAAATTTTACAACTGTTCCTTATTAAATTGCAACTGGCATGGAAGTCCATATTTCTTTGAACTCAACGAAGGACCTGAGAATAAAATCAACTAATGAAGGAGCAATATTACAATTCAATTCAATATTACAATATTACAATTACCAATGGAACTGTCCAAATGTACTTCTCCACTTATTCAGCTCGCCTTCAAGAATTATTTTCTGCTAAAGTAAATAAAACTAACAATAAGTCTTGGTTTTAAAACTGCTTGAATCATGCAGAGGTTCACATAATTCCATAGTACAATAGGGCACATTAGCAAAATCGATACCCTTTGATTAGTGTTCCCTAAGATCATGCCTAATTGCTGGAAATTTTTGTCCTCACACATTCTTGATCAAACAATTTTTGTTCTTTCAAACAATGTTTTACCTCTTTTCCAGTTAGAGTATAAATCTTGTAAACAGGCTCACAGAGCGTAAAGCTCAGTTCTTGCAGGAGATTTTGTAATGAGTTTCCAGCCCGTCCCTCAATAAGAATTCGATGTCGATGGAATGCATTGCCATTCTGATGTACGTAAATCACTTTAGTAGTCTGTTTTTTTGTCTGCTGATCAGCCGAAACAGCCTTGGTCTCCGAAGGTTTGAGGCTGTAGCTCAAGAGCTTCTGTCCACTTGAAACGCGGCCCGTTTTCCAACCAGGCAAGAGAACAGATCGTTCTACTAGTTGAATGCCTTTCGCTTGATGCCTTTTATCTGAGGCAATGTAATGACCATCGCCGTTGAGTTCAGTAATTGCGTGAATTCGAGTTCTTCCACGTGGAGAAAAGATGCTTCGAACACCATAGGGCAGATCAGGGAACTTTGCTGTTAAAAATTCCAACAAGGCTTCCAAGCTGCGAAACCGGTTTGGATGAATAACCACCCGCACGCCCTCTCCGTGACTGCTCCCATCAGCGTAGAAGTAGACAACTTTAGGATAAGTTGATCCTCCGTATTGCATTGTGTAACGATGAGAACTTTCCATTTCATTTTAAGAGTATAATCTGAACCAATCGGAAAGCCGTGTATCCTGGTTACCGTGGTAATGAAGTAGTGAGAGCGCCAGTAGATACATACGCACAAACCGAAGAGGTTTCCCTTATTTACCACTGAATGTAAAAGTACCCAGTTCGTTTGTTAATATTCTAAGCGTGAAAACTGCTTTTGACAATAAATATAATTCTACTATTAGATTCTTAGAATATAAAACGTGTGTGTTCACGAAAACTTGACTTAATTGTTTTGCTTAGGGTTAATTTTAAATGGTTAAAAAATGCCAGTTATATAAAGGCTTGCAAAGTTTAATTTTTACTTCTAAATCCAATTTATTAAATTACTCAAAGATACACCGTAAATCGGCTGTTCCTTTGCATTGCGTGCCCAACGATAACTATCATTTGAATGGAAAAATGGTTTTGCGCAAGAATAAACAAACAACACATTCAAGGTCTACTTCCCAAAAGTTTTTTTAGCCGATATTTGATAGCTTTACAATCCCTTTGACTAAAAACCTTCCATTTTAGTAATCTCTAACAGATCAATGTCGAAAATCGGAGCAAGTTAGGGAGGAAATAGGTATACGATAGCCTGTATTTGAAGTGCTTGGAACTCCAGTTATTTCTCATAACCACATAGATTGTGACTGCAGCCTGAATTTTTCTCTTAGCACGTTGATAAGAACTTTGGTTATTACATTAATCCAAAAGCCATTTGAAGTTGTAATCGGACTTTAAAACTGGACACATATGACCCTGTGAATAGGTGTTGCTGCACGTATACTTTAACTCTGAATTTCATATGAGTCGTTTTGGACAAAAACTCATGTATAAACTTCGCCAGTTTTAATCTATAATCGTGCATGTCTTCAATATACCTGCTTAGTTAATCGTCATTAACAATAATTGTTATGCTACTGATGTACTGTAAATAGAAAAACTTATTTGCGCTACTAAATTCGTTACCGTCTCCCAATTCAACTTTTAAAGACGCTGTTTTACTTCCACCCAGTAAGTACTACTACTTAATATTTTTCATAAGCCGATCTGCAAACTGAAAGATTTTTCTTTTGAGGGTTTTAATTTTAAAAAGAAAAGTTGGAAAAATGATGCATGAATTACCATCTTGTTTGGGGCCAAGCTTAGAGGGGGTACTGAATAGTTTACAACAGGACTGATAAATCCAAAATCTAAATATGTTTGCTGCAAATTAGACAACATTTCTTTAAAAGTTGCTTCCTCATCCCGAGTCACGGAAGCAAGGAGCATTAGCAGGCATCTATAACGTCATTTTTGCATCTAGTGAAAAACTATGCCCAGCACCTAAGTGCAAGCTCATTTTGCAATAACGAAATGCATATGAAGTGTCAGTTATTTTCTTTTGAGTCGACAGAATTTAGACATACTTTTCTCATCAGTGGTTGTGAAAACATGTCAAAGTAGAGCAACTAATCAGAGAACGACACATCCATGTATGCATAACTTTAAAAAAACGTTTGATATACTTGTATTTGTTTAGCATGCTAAAAATTGTTTGTTTTCTTATCAGCTAATCAAATACATAATCTTTCCCAAAAATATGCCATAAATTATGCTTGCTGTCTGTAAACCGACTCACTTTTTGTACTAGTTTCTTATTGGCCGTAAATTACAACCTCTCGAAATGTACATTTAAGCAAAGCATGCAAATGTCACCTTGACTACCAGTGTCAGGTGCTAGTAAATTTTCTAAAAGACGCATACATTTAATATTCCTTTGTCATTAGCTCCATGACAACACAAGGCAACAATTGTTCATAAACAACAATGGATTTCTAAATGCTGTGTATAAAGTTGAACATTTCTGCTTCGTTTTACTCTTTCAATGAAATGGCATCTCACTAGAACCCAAGTTTTGGTGAACGGGACCTCGAACTGCTGCATGGCAATCAACACAACGGATATTCAATGCATTTTCCGTCTTTTTCTTCGTCTTTTCCCTTTCACTTCCTAACATCTAAACCTGCTTCCTAGTTGTGACAAAATTAGATTTTATTATAAGGTATTTTTATAAGCATTTGGTGATAGTTTTCTGATGTTTTTTAGCCCATTTGCTGCCGAGTAAGTCGCCTCTTCCCTTTTTCATTAAATTGTCTGCATATTTTTACTCATTTTAATTCGAGTTCCACTTTTTCAAAATCACTTTCTAGTTTTCATTTTTACGTCTTCTAGCATCACCGCCTATTGATTCTGGACAATACCCGACGTTAGCACCAGAGCCTGTTCCAGCCCCAACAACACCGCCTTTAAGACCAATTCACCCATCACCAAAAGAAAACCTCTTCAGTGAGTTTAAAACTTAGAGATTTTAAACACAATTTAAATAAAACAGCATAATCTATGCATTTCAATCTCTGACATAGACGTTACTTACCTAGCAACGGCTAACCATTATTGGACATTCTCCAGTGGCACCAAGTGGATTTTAGATCAGGCGCCAGAGGAGAATTTCCTCTCCAAAGCACTTTTTGATCGCTATAAATTGAAGGATTTTGATGGTGTGGATTTGGAGATCAAAGATGATTTTGAGAAGACACCGAACAGTCTCTTTGCACCGATGGATACAATGGATGGATTTATTGGTGTGAGGCAATTGGGAAAAGGCCTTTTTCCAGAAGATACCAAAAGCGTATGGCTTAGTCGTCAGTCAAGTACAAAGTGCTTTAAATTAGTTCCGAAATTGGAGGTGGAAAGACCCTATTTTAAGACTTGCATTACCGATCCCGAGAATTGCGAATACGGGCTTTCCGTCAGCATTTGGGTTTATTTTCAAAACGTGATGGTGGCCAGCCGGCAAACGCTCATCAGCACATGTAAGTTACTTTAGAATTAAAAATTTTTCAAAAAGGCTTACGATTATTCTACACTATGTACCCTCGAAGGCTGGTGTGAAGCTTCTAAATACTACACACCTTAAAGTGGTGTTTTGCCAAAATTTGACCATTGACTTTAAACCGACAAAGCAAAAAAAGTAATATTTTTAGCTAGTTTAGGTGTTAAAATTACTTCTTATTTTTACTCTTTTAAATCATAATAACTGTTTTTATCTAAGAGAAACGAGGAGTCTTCATAGGCAGTGGATTTAAGAAGCAATGAGTACAATAGTATAAATCTCCGACTTACTCCCTTGGGAACCTGTTGCTTTAAAAGTTAATAAGTTTATTACAAAGTTTTGACATTTGAAGCCAATTGGTTTTTAAATTTAGCAATTATTTGGAGGTGTAGACTATAATACAGGGACAAAACTGAATTTGAAGAATTTTGTTAATCATGATTTTTAAAGACTATCAGATTTGTCAACTCTTAAATTTTAAATTAGGAAGAAATTAGAGTTGCATTTAATTGTGTTTATGCGGTAAGCAATCATCAAGTAGCTTTTTTAAACGCAATTGGACAGGATTCGCCTAGCTGTTGCTCGAAAATACTTATTGAATCTGATGGGATAAGTTAATTGGATCTGTGCACTAGTGCAGTCTTACCGCCCGTGACGACTAAAGAATCAACTATTTAATATATAGCACCTGCTAATGAGTGTGGTTTTCTGATGTCAATCGAGTACGGAATGTTCATTGCGCGAATTTATGGATCACTACATACGTGGACTTGTTCGGCATCAATAGTTATCGAGAAGGGAACATGGAACAATTTCGCCTTTTTGTGGAAATCCACAAACGGCGACACTTCGGTAAGTTCTCGTGATTTGTCGATCCTGCTAATTTTTGGTAAGTAGATCATAATTAATGCTTGCTAATTTAGATATACGTCAATAAGCGGTTGCTTGCTAGCTGTGCAGGAATAGAAATTGCGACCTTGAATGGGATAGCAAGGGCCAAAGCAGAGTCACTCTGGCTTGGTTGCTCATCTGACGGCGTCCTTCCAAATGACCAGACATCCATTCTTGATGCATTTCTATCGCATCCAACTCTTTGGTACTGGCCATTAGAGCATCATGTCCTTTTTCTTGGAGATAAAGGTTAGTAAAACCTAGAAAGTAAGAAACAATATAAAAGCTTTGGAAAATTGCTAAATTTTATTAACCATTACGATGCAGGCACAAATGTAAAATAATCTTAGTGAAAGAGTTAGAAGGCAATTCCTAGTTAATTCAGTTAGCTTTGCCTACCCCCATTACTTCTGTTAGCATTTTGAGAGTTGCGATCAAAGGTCACATTTATTTGCATAAAAACCAAGTATTTCCCCAAAATTTTGACGTTAAACTGAGATGAATTTGCCCTCATTTATTTTGCACGAAAACAAAGGATGCATCATGAAGTTATGCCTCCTTGTTAATTTTATGCCTTTGTTGTTAACGGTCATAGATATTACCAGACTAATTTAATGGATAAATGCTATTAATCAATGCCTTTGTAATTGCTACGGCTATCATGGTAATTTCAATAAAAGCCAGATTCTTGGTCTTATGCACAGAATGAAAGACTTTTAGAGTAAAATCATAGTGCGCATTAGTTTGGTAGTAAATTAATTATCTGCATCGAAACAAGTATTTATTTTTGCAAATGAGGCAAAGAGCAATGAGAGGAATGTAGGCAGGTAACATTTCGTTTTCTGCAGCATTCGAAGGCGAGTGTTGGGGCAGCCGGAATGATCTTTAATGAAACTTGATACGTCGAAACAGATAAAACTTTTGATGTTTGTGTTTAATTGTAAAACAATTCTGAGCATGTACTGTATCTAAAGGGTGCTTTTCCAAAAACAAGGGATTAAAAAGATAAGTAGAAGTGTTAAAAAAGAAGGAAATTGGGTCGTTACACTTGGAAAGAACTTTAAATGATTAGGTACCAATAAAAACTTTGATTGACTTGAAAAAATTATTTTAATTTCATTTTAATTTAACCATTCAATAAAAAGGGATTTAAAGGATATTCTTTAATTTAATTTTTAAAAACTCCTTATAATTTTGCTACAGTCGCAGCTACCCTTGTTAAAAGCAAGTGTACTTGAAACGTAAACTTGCTTTTTTTGCTCGTTTTTGTTGATGAAAAGTGCCATTTGTTTTAGCTGATCGATTTGAGGCATTACCCTCCCCCATACCAACTCCATCTCCGTCCATTGACTATATGTTGGATTATACGAGGCTGGTTGATGAGTATCAGCCGAAAAATTGGTCGCAGCTGCCCACGAACCCCTACTACATAACTGCTGATGGATTCTTTGAGTTGAACACGGAACCAAGAAGCAAAACTGGATTTCGCGATATCGAGCTAAATCATGGCAATTGCCGTGGTCGCAGTTCTTACAGACTTAAGTCCATTAATGCTTATTACAGAGTAAGCGGAGGTCAAATTCAAAATAGAGAAGTGATGAAAATTTTACCTCTTAGGGTAAACTAACATGGTAGATATAAGGAAATGTTAAAGGGCCCATTTTATATTCTCTGGTAAAAAGCTAACTTACACAACTTTCCAGTTCACGATTTTTACCCTTAACTTACAATCAATACACCTATCATGTTTTACTATCACTGAGCTTGGTATATATTTCATGTTCATGAATTAATGCTTTATAAACGGAGTGAAATTCTACCCATCGTACTTACGATCTGCAGTCCTGTGAATGTACTATTTGCTTTCTATGGGCGCTGAGAGCTATTGACACGAAAAGTATGTGCGACTTCGACATCGATGACCTAACTTAAGACATACGTGCTTAAAATCAAGGCCCACGTGATCCACATACATAATCTTTTCCTAAATATTGCTTGATTCAGGATTATTTACCTCATAACCTTAAGTATGGATATAGTATTCGAGTTCAAACTTCCTCATCCTTTCAAAAATTATTAATTATTTAACTATTTTCAGTTAAAGGGTAGCGTTGAAAAGACATGTCCCAGTAGTTTTTTGATGTGTCAAAGTGGTTTCTCAATCGGAGCGTGGATAACCGTGCCTTCTACGCTCACCGCAAAAGAAAAGCCCAAGTCTCTTTTCGAAATTGCTGGAAACATTAAAGTTGCACTATTTGGCGACTTTCTCCATATTTTTGGTGAGTCCGGTAGCAAAGCGCCGCCGATTTTATTGAAAAAAGGAGGAGCTTAAACACAGATTTTAAGCTAAAAGTTGCAAGAGTTGGAATATTTGACAATAAACATGGAAAACTAGTCAAATGGGCACATTTATTTAAATTTACGCAAAACCAAGCTCAGAAATGACAATATTTTTGAAAATGTTTTCATCGCTGTCCCTGGTTAAAGTCTGCAGACAATTCTGCGCTTGAATTAGTGGTTGGAAGATAAACATATGCACTGTCAGAATTTCCTTTTATCTAAATAGATTCCAAATTAAATGAAGTCGAATTTAAGGAAAATATTAGTGTTATCAGTAAATTATTAGGCCATTTCAAGTGTTCCGCATCCTCGTTGGGTTAGGGCCACAGTAGTTTTAATGGGGTTATTTATACAAAGACCTTTTTATCTATTTAATTTTTTTGAAAATTTCTGCAAAGAAACTAGAGAGAAATTTGCTCTTGATTAAATCACCAGCTAATTGGTAATTAGAACGTGGTCTTTCCTAGAGCTTCCAAAAGATGTTGACATCTTGGAATAAAACCAATCAAACTTCACTGGTCGTACCACAATCATGGTTTTAAGTTAGCAGCTATTAAGTAGACACCAGCCTTTGAATAATGTGAAATCAAGTTGTGCTTATTGAGGATTCCTGAGAGAGAAATTTCTACAATTTGTGAAAATCATTTATTTATTCTTCAAAATTTAAAGGAATCGCAGAATAGTATACATATTCATCGAAGTAATTTAACTTGCACCAACTCAACAACCGGGTGAAAAACTCGAACTAATTTGACCAATGTACGCGGTATTTGACGCATTATCGATGTATTTGAGTTTATAAATCACCAAATAAAATGCAAATTACAGTACCAGCCTCCTAAACATATTTACGAGGATTTCAAAAGATTTACAATGATAAGAGTGTTTTAAAACAAGTTTAATTTTTATGTTATTGAATTCACAACTTCACATTTTATCAATGAAATACGGCCACCTATGCAGTTTTCAAGTAAAAATGTCTTGACACACAAAGACTAAAGGTGACTTCTCAAAGCTGATTACTAATAGTTTTCAGTATAACGTTCATTTTTTTGGCATTTATTTTTATAAAGCTTTATTGGCTTTTACCGTTGTTTATGTTAAAAGATTGAGGCTCTACTACGTAGCCGGGATATAGTAGTTTCCTTCCTACAAGGGGCATTACCCATTAGGGAGCGTGAAGTGCATATTCAGTAGCAACTCTCCTGAGTCTTAAAAAATAGAGAAAATATCATGTGAATGTTTTCCTTTCCCACCACGAGACTAATTAAACTTACGACCACCTTGCATTATGGTTTTGTATTATAGTTTTCAATGGGAAGGCTTGGAAGATTACTAGAATAAATGAGGCAGTTGTTCGTGATGAAGTCTTCAACGTGGGTTTTTCGATTACTGGAGATGCTAACAACTTGGCCGCAGGTTTTATTAATGGTCTTTCTGTGCAAACCATGGCCTTTGCTTCACTAAAACCCCAGGAAATGGAAACACATGAAGAAATACATGTAGGCGACATCATTCTAGGCAGTCGAGATGTCAGCTGTAGCGCTGATGGTGTTTCCATTGGCGACTTGGTCTACTGGAATAGACTTACACTTTTACACGAAGGCCATCGCTTCGTCGGATACACAGGTGAACCATCAGTCATTCTACCATTGTCACTACTTCAAAAATATACAGCATTCTTAAGGGCAGCTGCTTTTTAGCTACCCAGGTGCAACTGTTGTCAAATGCAGATAACTATTGGTCAACAGACGCCTACATTCTTCACGACGCGCTGTGTCGAATAAGCTTTGAGAAAAAGCGACAGCAGATCACGAAATCCGACGAGGTTATTCCGGGCTACAAACTTGCCTCCATCTACAAACCCATGGGGGTTCAACCGGTGCGCTACATACTGGATCAAGACAGAAAGGGCCCCGTTCCGATTCTATCAATGCGCAAAAATGATTATTTTATGCTTGGTGAGACCTACAACGGTATTTTTGTAAAACTTTTAACCTCTTTGCTACATTCACAATGTCACAGCTCATCAAATCAGGGCCTAAACGTATCAGCAGGCTTCGAGAAGGTTTAATATGGACATAATTTTGTGGTTATTGAAAAAGTAAGTAGACTGAAAGTGTATCGTGTTAAATCAAATGAATATTTAAGGAATAATTTTGTGGAATAGGTAGACGGATTATTTATCATTGCTTAAGCGCCAAAAGCATAAATATTCAAGATACTAAAATAAAACTAGGATTTGTTCCAATTTAAATCCACCTAATGATTTGGGTCAATACATATAATAAGTAGTTTAGATTTGATTTCAATTACTTAAATTCCCTTTGCTCCGCTTTGGTGGCGTTAAGCTTGGAAGATTTCCTAAATGTTGTAATACCGATATTGCAAGTTCAATACGCTTTTCTTTTAAAAATGCATAAAGTTATGATGCGTTATTTAGTGTTATTCACCGACCGATCAACGATTTCTGTATAGGCCGACGGAAACACAAGTTACCGAGTCAAGCTAATCTGCAGTGGCTCGACCACTGTCTTCATGAGCCTTCAAATCAGTCCTGTGGAGTCCAAGGTGTCACACTTTCCATCTGGTTCTCTCTACAGTCCGTCAGCAAGTCACGTATCCGCCATATTTTCAACTCCGGTGATGCCGGAAATCGTGACATTTCCACTGTCATGGACGGTCATGGGTGGGCCATTTTCACACACGGAGCACTTCTTGGCGCATCAGTTTCAACAAGCGCTGGCGACTGGACTCTTCTTCTTGATTCAAAGACTTATAATCTTGGTAAGAAGTATAGGCCTGGTTAATACCGCATTAAAATAAGCCATTCTCTTAAACTACTTGCTGACTGCAGATCAGTGGTTGAATCTTGGAGTCACATGGAGCACCACTGTTGGACTAAAACTCTTTGTCAATGGCATTGATTTGAATATGCCCTCCACGAAACCGAAGACAAGATACAAGGAATATACGGCACCGCCATACCTCCTTGTTGGTCGATTTGATACAGACGACTTAAACGCTTGGCTTACACCCGCTGAAGCGGAGACTGATAGTAGTAATCCTTCAGTATCGGGGATTCCAGTGTTCTGGGAAATGGCGCATTTCGCATTCTCCGAGATGACCCATGTTAAAAAGTACATGACTTCACAGGAATATGCACGCAATTTTGGCTTTCTTGGCAATGAGATGATTCAAAAGAACAGCAAGTGGCTCTGGTTCGGACCTGGACTGACAGACCCGAGTATTCCTGATCTTCTGTTGACTAGTCAGTTGGACATACCTCGACAGTTTGGGCCATATGCAATGCATAACGCAAGCACATTTTCTGTACAGTATGAAGAGGACCGGAGAGCAGTTATTTTGGGTCAGATGACTCTACTGCGTTTGGGTCCACTTGATCCATTCAGGTGTCCCGGAAGTATGTCTGAGTGCAGGGATGTAAGCAATTCATTTTAGCAATTTATGCTCCACCAATCAGATTGGGCAATCAAACATTTGAAATTCACTGCAAATTTAGCATTATTTTCAGTTTAGTAATATGAGGAATTTCTAATTTGCAAAATATTAAAGGCCTTTAGCAAAGAAGCAGTTTGACGTGGGAACTTCTCATAAACTGACAAGCTATATGGTTTACAAGCACTTTTGGCGAATTCATAATTCTGATCATTTGCCTTTAATGGAAAAAAATAAAAATGGTTGCATTCACTTGCTCCAAAAACGCTTTCCTTGTAATTTGAATGGACAATTCATATACTTTCTGTTAAAATAACTAGGAGGATGAAATCTCGTCATTTTGAACTTTAACAACTTAAGTTTGTTTTAGGAGCCCAACTGAGAATTCAACTTTTCAAATATCATGGTCAAATACTTGCGATACATTTCAACGGACGTACGATTAAGAATATCACGTTCATTAACTCTAGATTATGTGATAAATATTTATCATCTAGGACTGAAATGTATTTTTATGATCCTCGATAAAACAGTCTTCAAAGAACCATTTCTAAAAACTGTGGAATTTGGAATTAGCCTCAGATTCCTTTCTGATATGGCTGAGCATTTAAGACTGCTTCTAAATTTTACTTTCCTATACCGTTAATACTAAACTACTTTGGATAGTATATTACAGCGAAGCTAGGGGCCAAAACTAGATTAATTCGGTGACGGGGGTAAGTTTTTACTTGCACAGTTTAGGTTCCTACCAGTATAGTCTTAGAAGTAACTTACGGGCTACTAGATAGTTTTTAAAAAAAGGAATTTTGATATCAATGAATCTGTTTAATGAGCTCGCATTTAGCCAATAATCATTTATTTCACAGGTTTATAAATTCTTCACTGAGTTTACGTAAACCTTGTAGGGATTCACGATTGGTGGCTGGTACTCTCTTATCTCCGATATTGATGGAATGGGTCATACTAATTTTACTTCCCCACTGATATTGCTAACGGGTAATGGAGGAGAAATGGGTATTGCACTGACAGATGGTGGAAACCAGATTACTGGATGGGTGAATGATGCTGCCTGTTCTGGCTCCTCAGAGGATTTAACCATCACTTCGCACCATAATCGGTGGTTCCACGTGGCCATCTCCTGGTTCTATAACGAAATCCACCTTTTCCTAAACGGCAATCACATCTCCAACTGCATGAATAACTCGGAACTTAAACGCATGGGGGAAGATATCTTTAACAGAACTGAAACAAATCCTGCTTATCTTGTTGTAATAGGGCCCTCACAACAAGGCTTTGGTTACCGACTGGCTGTGAGTATCATAAACATCTGGGATACTTGTATTGACTCCGAATTAAACATTGGTGCTTTTATGGGTCTGTCAAGAACACAGAGGAACTACTTTGCAAGGGCGACTTTTTATTGGCCAATGTCTGGTCTATTTGCAAACCTTGCGCCTAGTCGAATAATCACTTCAGGTGTTGAAAGAGCTAAGGACAAAAGAAATGTCGAAGGAGGCGCAATGTGCACAGGAGACACAGAAGGATCATACATACTCCTTACTGGTGACTATAGACCAGGGGGAAATTATTCAAACCTTTACTACTCCTGCCTTTACAATATTAATCAATGCCATGGGCTTCTCCTTGTCGTCGATTTTCGATTGAATGGTGAGTTGAAAATGGAAAATCGGGAGTCAATTATACTCAAAACGCCTACAGAAGGTGGCGCTGTGGGTATCGAGATCTCGGTCAATCCAATAAAGGAAACCTTAACGGTGACACATCGCACACTAGAATTAAAATGCACCCTTTCTGCAAACCTAAGTTCTGTAACAAACGCATTTGATGGCTGGACTAATCTTCAAGCCTTCGTCTCTGAGCACGATATTAGGCTGCGCATAAATGAAGAAATTGTATCCGTACAAAGTCACTCTTTATGCAGCAGCGAAGAATCAAAGTCACCCTCATTTGAACTGGGATCGTTTCCAAAAATTCTAATCGGTCCCGAAGTCAATTTATGTGTTTCTGATGTGGTTATCATTGAAGATGCCGTGCAAGTGGTACCAGAAGATCCCGATCTTAACGATGCTTGCTACTCTGGGTCTGATGTTATCTTTCCCTTGGAAGGAGAACAGCCTGATAGACTGGGGCGAGCAAAAAAAGCTACTGATTTTAGCTCCTTTACTATTCGAGTGATGAATAAAAAACTGCTCAACTGCCTCAGAAAATTTATGACCCTATGTTCTGAATTTACGTTATCATTTTGGATGAATATCAGGAACGTTTATGTGGATGCCTCCTCTGTGGTAGGTTTTCTTTTAAATATTATTGTCGTATGTGAATTCTAGGGGATTGTATTACCTTTACTTACCTAATAATAACACATGAGGTACGCGGTTTACATCGCGTAAAGACCTCAATTGTATTGCTAAAAAGACAAAGAGGCACTAACCATGTGTCATTATTTCACGGCATTTAACTTAATGCTCTTCTTTTTCCAAGACATTTTCAAATAAAGTTTTTTGTATCAGTCCTTTGATACCTATTCTACTGCAATGTGATTGAGCACAAGTTTAATTTTTATTGAATAAGTTTGAGCTTCTCTCATTAGCTGAAGATTAGTGCCTTTCAAAGCTGTTTTATTTAAAAGTTTACTTGGCTTTTTTTCTAAATATGTGCTTAAGAGGCTCCTCTGTAGTCTATAGCACAAAGCGCTGATATTTTTCCATTTTTAGACTGCAAACTGATATAACATGGTACAGCTTTATTTTAAAGCCAATAGGCGGTTTCTTTTAATGAATAGTTATTAGACTTTTCGTAAAGTTAAAGCTGTGACCTTTGTTTTCAGAAGGATTACATGGTACTGTCGACTGGTCCGAACACCTACCAAGGCTTTTCCATTTCCGTCCAGTATATACCAAAATCAAGTGTTTACCATCTGCTTGTGCGACTCGTCACTTCTGATTCCATCTATCAGGTCTTTGCCACGGAGTTTGGAAAAAGCGATGAATGGCTCAATGTTGGAGTTGTCGTAGGTGGAGCGAAAACCTCAGCAGGGGTCTACGTGGAGGTCTACAAAAACGGTCATGCCCTGATGACAACGAGTTCCCCGATTTCGCGAGTTTCTTCTAAATGCTACCGCATTAATCCTAGTTCTGGATTATACCTTGGCTCTGCCATCACCACGATGGCCAACATGTCTGCCGTACCAATCGCTTCTGGGACCATTAGCATGCTTGGTAAGTCTAGAAACAATAAGTCTTTATCACCAAAGATATTATAAAAATTTTACAAATAACTATCTGACAGTCTAGGGAATTTGTATTTTTGTAACGCTGATGATAAGTGGGAAGTTAATTTTTAGTCTTTTGGTTAAAACGGGTCGCTTCATGTGGGACTCCACGTTCAAGCTACATGACTCTCATGGGGGATTGCGTTTTTAATGAGACCCTCCCAGAGACGACGACATGTCAAGAAGCTTCAAATTGTCAACTCTCTCAAAACGGCGTTTGTCTTGACACCAGTGTGGTAAGCTCAGTTCTTTGAGTTGATTGTAGTTTTTGAAAAAAAATAACACTACCTATATACAAACGTTTTTCTTGTCAGGAAAATATATACGCTATGGCTAGAGGTGCTCGGCTAATTTCTTCCCCAAAAGCCCTGTATTCCCTTCTCAAAGTCATATTAGTGCTCCTTAAAAACGATTCCAGAAAATACGATTCGGATTATGAAACAAGACTCCTGTGGTCATCAGTTGTCCTATACGATCGGTTGAGCGTCGTCGAGGAAGCCACTGCATTTGAAATAGAGAGTCTTCGTTCTAAAACCGATGAAATTTTAGTCTTCCTCCTAGAGTATTTGGAAGCATTGTTTTCGACTCGTTTCGCCAAAACATGGTTAAAACTTCGTGAAAGCTATTCATCAAAACCGCCTGAGATTGTTGCTATGCTGGCAGCTATGTTGGAAGTTTTGCTGACTAATGAACGACCAGTAATTGAGACCAGTCTTGGAAGGAACTATTTAGCCAGCTTCTCAGGACCCACTAATCTATCTCACTCAGACGGAGAGGAACCATTTAAAGTAATCATCTCATCTCTTGGCGGACAAACAATATCCAAGCCATCAAACAGAACCTTTACTATTTCTATACTAAGTTCATCTATTCCTGAAGTAATAATGGATGTGCTATCAGTGCCTAAGGAGTTCGCGTGGACGGAAGATGTTTCTTCTTTAAAAGATGATGTAAATAAATCGGAAGTTATATCAGCATTAATTAATTCTCCCATAATGACAACTTCTCTGATATCAAATACCAACGATCAAGGCGGATCAGGAATAGTGTTTCTGTATACTCTTGCTCTTATTCAACCTAATGAGTACTCTGAAAGAGCAATAGCTCGGCGAACTGATGCTCTGCATTGGAAGGCACGCCTAGTAGAGAAGAAGGGACATGGTGCAATGGAATATGCTGTAAAGTGTGTATTCTGGGACGATACTGATGTTGGTGCGAAGGGCTGGACGGCTAATCACTGTGATATTGCGGAAGCTCATTTACTTAGTGTGGTCTGCCGGTGTAATAGGACTGGATCCCTTGCCGTTGCTATGAGGTACACTGAAAATGACGAATCCTTTTGGGAAAAAGCTGGATCAATCAGTTTGCAGTCCTATCAAATAGCTAAGTTGGTGATCAACTTGGCTGGAAATTCATTGTCAATTATTGCTCTAACAGCACTCATTGTCTACTTATGCCGCAAAAATACACTTCCAGAACTGCGAGATCATAACAAAATTAAACTCAATTTAATCGCGGCTTTGGTTTGCTATCACATTTGCTATATGCTCTTTCCCCTAATGGAAGAAACTGAAATAGCCTGTCGAACCATTGGATCGCTAGAGCATTTTTCCTCGAGCACTGTCCTTGCATGGCAATGCTGTAACAACTTTTACATTTTTAATGCCCTAATCAATGGAAAATTAAAAGCGCGTTTTAAGTCGTTTGTCTTCATCGGCTGGATAGCAAATGCAGTGATCTTGATCGTCACAGTCTGCGCTACTTCTGCAAGTGAATATGGGATGGGACTTATGTGTCTGCCTACGGGCATTTCTGGTTACATCGCTACCGCAGAATCTACAATTTTCTTATTTGTATCACTTGTCTCTTGCATCATTCTTCTATGCAACATCGATGCACCTGCATACCTAAGTCCACGGGTGATCGAAGCTTTACGGTAAGTAACGCTAGAGACTGCTTGGATGCATTTAACCTCCACCAAACATTACTTAAACGCCTCCGGGTTAATCCATTTACGGTGTAACTAAAACTGCAGACCTCTCCAAGTTTAAGGAAACAGATTCTTTGCATTTTACTTCTTGTTTAACAGCTTAATTTGGCATACAAAACTACGGTAGCATGAGCTATTAGTAACTAAATGCTCTTGGTTATCAATCCTATTGGGATTTTCGGGTAAGATCAAGTTAGAACCCTCTTGTTCATCGAGATTTTTAATATTTTGAGGTTCAGTTTCATGGGTTTTGTAACAATTTTAGGAATGATGTGCGTACAGCCACAGTCGCCTCGGTCTACAGTAGCATAATCTACGGACTGGCGTTAGTATTCATTTACCTAAATCCCCTTTATGAGGGCTTCATCTTCTGGGCATTGAATGCCTTAACCGTAAGTCCTTGTGATGCATCCTAATTATTTTACCGGTGCTCTGATTAAGTTTGCCGTTTTCTTTTACAACAGTAGCGTTAGGCCTATGCGAATGAGGCAGGCATTTGTTCTTAGTTAATAAATACTTGATAAAAATGAAATTTTATAAGAGTTTTTAATATTAATATTCATGTATGTTATATAATGCAAAATACATAAGGCATTACTTGACTTTACATAATGCAACTTTTTTGGCTCGGGTAGTTTGAAAATATATTGGTTTTTAAAGACAATCCAGTACTCCGATTTGTTATTATGAAAACTCTCGCTTTAGAATATTTTTATTAGCTCTTGAAAATAATAGTTGTGGTAAAAAATCTGTAACGACGACTATTTGAGCATATTATTTTAAGGAAATAAAATTTGTGCTAAATGAGATTGGCATTTTTACTGGTTTCCATCAAAGTGTTATAAGTAACGTGACATATTTTCTTTGTAGGCCACATAAATAAATAAATCAGTATTTCACTTAAGTCGATTTTATAAAAAGGGTTTTTTTATTTTAATGAATGGGCTGAGTTTATCTATGCGAAATAGCACCATATCACACATGTAGAAAAATAGGAATAAAACCAGCAGTCTTGTTTTGCTAGTTTATAATGGTTAAAAACTATTTCTACATTTTGTTAATGAAAATGTAAGAAAATGCAGTAATTCTTTTTGCAGTAGCTGCTAAATTTATCGAAACTTTTCCTCCTATGGTGACATCAATGTGAAAAATACATGAAAATGCCGTTTGGAGGATCACTTCAAGATTCTTTAAAGAGATTGACTGGCACTGAATAATGAAGGACTCAAAGCCCCAATTTTCACAGTGCTTTCATTTGAGTAAGACGAAAAGGTAGAGATAATAGATATTGCAGACAACGCGAATTCACATACACTTTTGCAATACGTTGGTTGTTTAACCCTCTGGTTTTGGTAAAGGGTCAATTGGTGTCTTGGCCATTGTACCTTTGCTAAGTTGGCTGGCCACTGGGCCGTGCCAGTAGCTCCAACCCCTACTGTATGTTGAGTATACATATTCCGCTCAAGTATTGTCTTCTTTCGTCTTCAGAGCTGTCTGGAGATGCCACGCTTTCTTCAGTCAGTAATCCCTAGAATTTTTAATTGACCATAATTCTAAAATGTTCTCTCACTAACTTCCCCCCCCCCCCCCTTACCCTAAGCAATCGAAAACTCTATTCGTCACACATTCACGTATTTTCACATTTTAACAATCCCTTGTGTGATCCCATGAAAAGCCTATCTTCCTGTAAGAGCTGGTGCCAATTTGGATGACTGTCAAATTGTTAGATAACTTTTTAATGCTAATTTACCCATTGTTAAAACATTTGCGATAATTATCGTACTTAGAGTTTTATTGTATAGCTTCTAATTGAAAAAAAATCTTGAAATTTTGATTCATGGCATCAATTTGTTTACAAATAACTGAAATGAATAACCTTTGAATCAAATCAGGGTTTATTCAACTACCTAGTTAGTCGAAAAACACATTTTTAATTCCGCTACTGTTTTCACCATTTCTTCTTATTCTAGGGCTGTGTAGTAGCAACACTATTAGGTCCACTGGACAAAAGCAACGTGGTGAAAAAAAGGAGGTCTAGTGGAGCTCTTGATGCTTCTAAGATCTTGGGAAGTTCTATACGCACCTTCGGTAATACAGAAGACCATCCTACTCCGTTTGGAACACTTGACTTTGAGAGCATCGAATCTCCATTGCTTTCTGAGGCTGATGCATATCTATGTGCTGACATGGAAGAAAAGGAAGGTCCTAGTTGATTATACCCCAACGTGCTTATCGGCTTTGCACATTATCTCCCCAAGGAGGCATCCATTTGCATCTGCACCTGATATGACTATAATCACCTAAACTATCTCGGCATTTATAATAAATACTTCATTTATGCTGAAACCGTCACTATGAATATTTGTGTACTTTTGTAGCTGTTGTAAGTGGATGTAATTCCATTCAGTACAACTGGTACATCCGGTTTATTTTATCTTTCGGATATTAGGTCCTATTTTTCGAGACCACCTTGAGGAAGAAGCCAAAATTCCAACATCGGAGCATTTTTACATACCCAGAAGGTGGTGCAAGAGCCCCACCTCTGCTGCACTGCAGGGATGATTTTAAATGGTAATTGCAGTGCCATTAAAGCTCAATAAAGTTTGAATGGCCTATGGATGTAGCTTAATTGTTAGCGGTATTTCGACTGAAATACTAGGTTTGTGTTTTGCGTACTTCAAAATATAAACACAGTCTTCGCAAGTCTCAGTACAATAAGTACTATTTATGATGTAAGTTCCGTTTTCCGCCTCTATTTCCCTTCAACACTTATGTGCACTGCATGAAAGGAGAAAAACAAATTCGTTCTTTCATTGGATAGGGTAGGAGTTTGTAACAACATAATTACAGGAACTAAATTTGTATGCGTCCAATGTATGTACTAATCCTGAAAGCAGTTTCAGTTCCCTAATGGAATTACTCAGCTCTGTATTTGTGCATTAAGCAAAACTAGGATTAGCGATTGCTAGAATTCCCATCCAAGTGATATCACGAGTAATTAACCAGGCAGTTAAGCACATAATGTTTTCTTTCTTGTGCAATTAATTTGGAATTCAATTACTCCAACGCTTCAGTTTTGTAACATGAAGATAAATCATAACTTTTCAAATACACATTTGGGGCTTTAAGTGAGCTTTTTCGTTTACTCTTTACAGACAGATTTTATAAAAAACCCTAAATGAGTAATAATTTGTATCATTCTAATCTATAGCCACCCCAGCCCCAAAAATGTTGATTTGAAGGTGTCATATGAAGGTAATGCAATTAACTAAACAAGAAATTAGTCTACTTAGGTTAATTTTTTGTCTGAATGAACTATTTACATTGGGAACACGAACTGCGCTGAGATGAATAGTGGAGAACTTTAGCGAAAGCAGCAGCGATCCCAGCTACGCACAAACTGGCCAAAACTTGAATCTTTTGCTATTCCTACCTAATTAAGCTGCATGGTAGAGATTGTGGGATAAAAGATTTGTGGTTAAGCATTCTTTGATGTTTTATCAGCAGAGAAGTAAAGTTGGTGCATGCAAAATAACCCCTTATCATAGCTGAACATATAAACACAACCCGCGGAATAGTGACTACCTCTTCTTGTAATTTGTAGCAAATATTTAATCCCCAACAATTAGTAAAAAAGCATCCATCTACTCTTGGGATTATCTCGTTTCCAAAGGGCTTACTCAAACTTTCATTGCCATGACGGAATAATGACGGTTATTTAGACTTACATTTTCACTAATGATTTTATTTTAACACAATTGAAGAAAATGTCATTTTGGAAGCATTTGTTTCATACCCAGTAACCGAAAAGGATCCTGCATCTCCACCACCATTGCATGATTGCCGCGTGATTAGTTAGTGAAGAACATTAGCAAAGAAAACATTCCACTGCAAATGAATAAACTCATCATTCCCTCTTGCAGCAGGGTAATGCGACTGTGTTCGCTTCGTAAAACAGGGCAACTTTTAAAACTAAACTAGCTTATGTCTTGGATAAAGCACACTGGTTGCCTATGCAATGAATATTATGCTATTTTGAGTTTTTAAAGCATGCCTATCTCTATTTAGAGTTTAGCACATTTCTTCCGCTTTGAAGGAGGTATAAACTCTAGTTAGGTCATTGTGCAAAATCTAGTGCGCTACAATTTGCTAAATGTGGAATGCAAGTTCCTTATTTCTGATTATGCTCGCTGTGATAGTAATACAAATGACTAATGAGGGCTTTTGCTGGAAGAGAATGAGTCATAGGCTCTTAAACATTAATAATAATTTTGACACTTGAAAAAATATAATGGCCATTGAAGGATTAATAAGTGCACAGCTGTAGGGGAGAATCTCATATTTATTAATCTACTTTGTTCATTCAAAATTCTCCATGATCTCTTACCTTTGTAGAAACCGGAGAGTACCTTATTTGCAACAAATGCGTTAAAAAGAATTTCTAGAGTTTGTTTCGACACGTGCAATTTCGAACAACTTCCACACTTATTATGTTTTCACGAGGTGATGAAATACGGGACTTAAGTTGGCAGCAAATCACGACAAGTAAGCGTCGAAAGCTTGTCTTATTGAAGGCATTATAAATGGACTTATTTTGGCTTGCAAAACGGCACTTTAGTCTGTTTAATAGTTCATTTCGGATAATGATCACGCTGGCCTATAACGTGGCGACCTTCGCACATGGTTCGTCGCTGCTCTATCACCGACTGTGATCTTAGGCTCACCCGTTTCATTATACCTAAGAAGAAGTATTGACCACTGATGCTTGTATTTCTCGACTATTAAAGATCTCTCCTGAATCTAAATAGGCTACTTTTATCCCTACCTAGAATTTCGATAGTTTACTAATGAAAAGGGCTTATCAAAATGAAATTTGTTTTCATTGTACTTCGTGAACGCCACCGTTGCAATAGCCCCTCAGCCCTTCTGTACGGCAAACGAACCCGATCAAGACGAAGAGATATCGTAGAATCTATACTAGGCATCAAATATAAACGGCACAGAAGCAGGCCATACTATGGGTGACTGGATTCTGTTAAAAATAGATGCTACGGCAATAAGTTACCATGCCTCCGAGATCCTAGTAGCTGAATGGGATTTGGGAATACGGTTGAGCAGTATTGAGATGAGGGTAAAGTGGACAAATGCCTTGACAAATGGCGAAATACACTTGCTGGAGAATATTATCTAGCTTTGAGCAGTGCAAATCCAGTCCATCCTCACAATACAATTCATCAAGAGGATGAAATTATGGCTCCATTAATACAGCCAAAATCAGATATCCTCTCAACTATATGACGAGTCAAAGGATGAACACTGCTTCTGACTCGTGGGTGGTTTTTACAGCACCAACTGCGATGAAACGGCTGAAACAAGAATAACCAAAGTAAACACGGGAGCGTCCTTCAAAACAAAACAAATGCAAGGTGACAGAAGATATCCGTAAAAATCACGTATTTAACCACAGTCTTCAGTCCCCATCTATGGCCCTTTAGAACTCTCGAGTGTTACAAGCCTTCTCCCACACCGAAATGGACTGTTGAGATTTCTTCTCAGCATAGAAACCCAACCCAACTAGAAATATGGACCAACACACATCATCATGTCCAAACTCTATCGATAATCCCCACGATTCTAAATTCTGTAATCATCTGCAAACTGAATCGAAAGGCGATAGTGTTGAGCAAAGAACTTGGTGAATCGCAAACTCCATGATGGAGTCACCTACATCATGATCAAGGCGTAGACTGGACACACCTGCAACAGCACCATGACGACTTCATGCCCCAATGTTCTCGTTCTTTTCAAAACAGCAACATTGTGACGCACACCCAAACCGTTTTCCATTTTCAGGTCATTTAAAAAAGTGCGCCTCGCTCAATTTCCGCCATAGCCAGAGCGCGAACTGCGCACTCTTACCGACCACTCACAAAACAAAGTACAAACCTTCAGAACGACCAAGCACCGAACACCCTACCCCGCCCCACCAATGATTTCATAATAAGTGGTAACGAACCAACCCCGCATCACTACGTCGCACTATGCGGACGGCTAAATAACATAAAAGCAACTTCAATGAGGCAAATCGACGAGGGCGATTATATGCATGCTTGGACATAGTCACACAATCGACGTTACACCCAGACATCAACAACACAATCTGTGAACTCAACTTAAATGCGCCAAATCCAACTCAACGCTAGCCACCGCGGGCGTGACCTTGAAATAGTGTAAAGGATACATGCCCAGAGGAAAACGATAGTGTAAACATCACATCGGAAATCACCTAAGCACAAGCCATTAGTGCTTTGTGTCAATAAAAACAAATAAAATCGTAAGAGACTAGCAGCGACAACTAGCACGTATGTATTACCCCACACAAAACGAAATTCCTTTTCATGAAACAACTTAAATGAATAAAAGCAAAAAGTCATAGGATAGCAGATACGTCGGTTTTTACCGCTGTACAATAAATGACCAACTAGTGGAATGAAGCTCAGAAACTCAAGTAAATAGATGAAGAGTTGTTGTGGCATGGCCTTGTTTCTGTCCGTACGACACGCCCATCCACCGTTTCTGTGATCGTTTCAACGTTGTTTTCACGAACTGTTGTAGTGTTGACAACCTGACCGTTGACAATACGAGTTGAGGAAGACATCGATCTGGCCATTCCACCTCCTGGTCTACCGTTACTAAATGAAGACATTGAAGAAAACCCACTCATTCCACCAAAGCCGCCCAGAAGTCCCCCAAAAATATCGTCGAAGAAACCACCACCAAATCCCGTGGGTAACATGACGTCTCTTGGGTCGTGAACCGATGAAGTAGTACGACGATTTTGTTCATAAGGATTTTGACGCCGATGAACACGAGAACTTGCGTGAGAGCGATGAGTTCGCGCAGCTCCAGGTGTAACAAAGTTGGGTCCAAAAACATCAAATAATGAAGGTCCAAAGACTTGAGCGAATATCTCCATGGGATCCCTGAAATGAAACGAGAAACCGCCGAAGCCAGAGAAGTCGCTCGGACCGGCGCCTCCATTGGTAAGCCCTTCTTTACCATAATTGTCATAAATCACACGTTTTTGTGGATCTGAGAGCACCTCGTAGGCTTCGCTTACCAGTTTAAACTGTCTTTCAGCCTCCTCTTTGTTGTCCGGGTTCTTATCGGGATGCCACTTCAGAGCTAATTTCCTATATGCCTTCTTGATGGATTCACCATCAGCACTTCGGTCAACTTCTAGTACTGTATAATAATCAGCTTCTTCCATACTAAAGAATAGGGAGAAAGGGCTCCGAACACTATGAAACCAAGCTGCCCGACAGCAACGGTCAAAGTGGACGCGCGAAAACATCCGTCAGTATTAACAAAGTAAAGCTTTCGACTTTATATTACTGATCAAACGCAAAAGGTATATTTTGTAAATCTATACAATATTAAGAGGTAGACAATAAAGGGGATTTACGTGCCTGGCTTGTTTCTATACCCTTAATGTCAACACTTTCGAAACCTAGACTGCTCATTATCTCCACCTAAAATGCCAACTTGCTTGTATTATGTTTTTTGTCTAAAAGCAATTTTTTATAGTGAGACATCCCAGAGTTCTCTGAGTTTACATAAAAACAGTTTTATGTAAGCGCATATGTATTGATGCATAGAATCCATAGGGGATATTTAAAAGACTTACGGGTCGTGTCGTGGGACAGAATTGCGGCCAGCGTAGATTAAGGCGTCTGCGAAGTTAGCTGCACAATCAGAAGGCTGCATCGCATTAGAAAATTGACGACCTGAACTATGAGTTTCTTGGATGTGCTTTCGTACTGCAGCATGATCTTCCATCCTTGCCTATGGTTCTCCAGCCACGATTCAATTCTAAAGTAAAGCGTCCACTTTGATATGGCGTAATGAGAATCCAAAAAAACGATCAAATTGTTCAGCAATTACCTGCGTTGAACCAAATAGTTTGCTCCACCCATATCAACCTTATTAAAGCTCTAATTAGTCCGTGTACATGCAAAGTATTGCCATTATGTCAGGGTCAACAGATAGCCTGACTTGGTGCCCCTCAAAACCGGTGGATAATTCCTGAATCTGATTAATGGTAGAGGGATAGAATGGTAGCCTCTTTTAGAGACACATCAACCTGCACGGGGGCACCTAGCGCCTTTTACTACCCCAATCCAATTCTCATTCAAACCCAAGTGGTCATGATCGTACAGTACCAACCCGAGTACCTACCTCAACCATCGCTGCCCCAAATTTGCCAAAAATTTGGTAAGCGGAAGACTGTCGGGACTAGCCATTACAGGTTATCGTGTGGTAATAAGGACCAGGGCCACAAAGAAACAAAACCCATCCCACGATTTAATGCGTAATCCAAAAATTGCACGTTGATATTCCTCAAAGGAAAATGAGTCCAAGTGAGGGGAAACCGGAGAAAATCACAATGGCAACTAAGATTTTACGTATACGCGGAAAGAAAGGAGTATCACACATCCGCAGAAGGCGTGCGAGGGCTACTAGAGGCGACCTTGGAAGAAATTATAGTCTTCGATGATGCGACCGTAGCCGCCGCTCCACCAGAGCGCTTGTCTCGCTTCTTCAATCCGTCGATGTTTGCCTTAATAACATTCGCGTAAGCCTGATTGAACCGATTCATGTCCCTCTGGTAAATCTGTTTTAACCGATCAACCGAAAATTAGAGGTTATTGCAATGAAGCAAAAATAACTACTGGTTACGAAAACCCTTATCCAGGTTTACTAAAAAAATCGGCTGCCGTAAGCATGAGGGGAACATATTTTGGAAGTAGTGTAATTTGTTTTCTCGCATGTAGTTCAATAGGCACTCATCACCTCATCCAAAGTGAGGTTTCGCAATGAAGTGACGTGAAGCTAAACGAGATCCCAAGCAGAAGTCCAGCCAGTGTAGTTTATATTTTAGAAACTTTCAAACATACCAGAGTACTAATTTTCTTGCTTCCCAAGGTTACTCGCATTAGGCAACAATTTTCACCGCTGGTTGACGCCCTTGGTACTTGATTACCTTTCTTTCTTGGAATAGGTTTTGTTCTTCCATCATCTGAAATTCAGTGCATCTGTCAGTAAGCTCAATAGGGTAAACCACGTTTCGTTCTCACTATGTGCGCTCTTGTTAATAATCCCAGCAGAAATCTAGAGCAAATCACATAAACGGGAGTTCATTCAATTCATGGTGAAGCAAGTAAATAAACTTAGAAAAATGTAAAATCGATGCTAAGAGCCACCAGTTGCTATGGACGTGTCAAAAATAGTCTTATTTAAGACACAAGCCACGAAATAAAGCACATATCTGGGGTGTAATAACACTAACATCGGCAACATAGCACTTACGTCGTTTCATTGTGATAAATAATGACTTCCCAGACTTTGACTCCGCAAGCATCTTAGTAAGTGCGGACAAAAACTACGAAGATGAGTTAGAACAAAAAACTAACAGCATCGTTGTCTAACAACATTGGCCGCGAAGAAATACGGCGCCACGCAGACGAACACAAGTAACGCAAGATAATCAGCCTCGCTTACAATTGGTTTACTTCAGAATAAGCGGAAGGTCAATGGGATTGGTTAGTAATACTAGAATTATGTGCAACAAAGTTAAAATAGGTGGTGAGCTACCAGTCTTTATTGCAAAAAAAGTGTAATCCTGCAACAAAATCAAATTACTGTCTGTATAATATGTGGCAGCTATTAATTAAGCAATGGGGTCAACACTTCAATAAGCGCAAAAACACTTATGCTGCGCTTAAATTCGGCGTTGTAGGTAATTATTGACAAAATGAATAAGCGTTATTATTTAGTAAAGCATGTGTCTAATTTACATTGTCCAAATGTAGATACTGCAGAATCAAATTAAGTACTTTCACATTTGGTCATCCACACTCTTTTTGCATTCGCTAAGAGCTGCCGACCTCGGCTGTATAACCCATAAATGCCATTCAGCTTTTTCTCATTTTCGGTTCAACGTGCCGTGTTGGTGCTTCAAATAGCGGGGGTCTGTCGTAATGAGTGCGCTTTGTCGATTTTCGGTGTCGGTGTTCTCAAGTAAAGCACTGGTAAAGGGCCAATGCATATTTTGTAGACTTAGTAAAGCCTTTGAGTGTCGCTGGGATTTTGAAAAATCCTGCCCGTGGACTCACCGAGACTGAAAATAAGGGTAATTACTCAAAACCGACTTAGCATTTGTCTAGCAGTCGATCCGCATTTGGAAAAATTGTCAAAATTCGGCACTTATGTTGCGGAATCCATCCCAAAGTTCGTTCAGAAGGTCGAAGTTAGTCATTTGAGAGAACTTGATATTTTTATCCACCCAGATGGCATCATCCCTGTTTTGTCGTTTCTGCGCAACAACCACAATGCCCAATTTAATGCTCTGGTTGATATAACAGCAATGGATGTTCCGGCGCGATCGTATCGTTTCGAGGTCGTTTATAATCTCCTTTCCTTGCGTTACAACTCCAGAGTTCGTGTCCGTACCTACGCGGACGAACTGACACCGATTAGCTCCATCTGCGATCTGTATCAAGCTGCCAACTGGTACGAGCGGGAAGTATGGGACATGTACGGCGTATTCTTCTCCGACCACCCTGATCTCCGCCGCATTCTCACCGACTATGGCTTCCAGGGTCATCCTCAGCGCAAGGACTTCCCTCTTAGTGGCTACACAGAGGTAGTTCATGCGCACTTTGGGTTCTCATCCCACTTTGCTTTTTTTTCTGTTCGACCGTTACGAACAGCTACCCCGTACTTATGCTTTGCCACATACTTCAACGAGTCTCCCCCTCCTTTTGGTTCAATGCACTAAGACAGACGATGTGTAAACCTCCCAGACGAACCCCACCCCAGCACCTAATAACCGTGCCCATTCGAAGTCTAGCAGCTTAAACTAGATGTTTCTCATCCTAGTTACCAATTGCTTTGTAATTACTCACCCAAGATTATCTTTAGATTCTTACGTTTTGCAGATGCGCTATGATGAAGAATTAAGGCGCGTCGTCATCGAACCAATTGAATTAGCGCAGGAATACCGGAAATTTGATTTCAAGACTCCCTGGGAAAATTTCGCTAAATTCCGCAATCCTGAGCGCAATACAGCCAGAATCACCAACGTTGAAGATACTCAAAAGGCAAAAGAAATTCCCGGGAAGTAACTACCCACCTTCTCAAGCCCGTAGCCCTCGATAATTGTACAAAACTGGGCGAAATCATACTATTTCAAATTCACTTTGACTTTTCATTGGCTTTAGTCAAGCCTGTTGGTTATGATGTACTATTCAATCAATGCTGCATTCTTTCAAAGTCCCGCATCCCCAAACTGAATCTGCTTTTCAAAGCCGGCCCAAAAAACAGGCAACCTTGACGTCAATCTATAAAAATCGCTACAAGCATGTAATCGAATCAATGGCAAGGTTGGAGTAGGAGGGGCAGATTGCGGTGCTGCTTTAGCTGAGACTAAGCTTGTCGGGTGGCATATGGCCTGAGTTACCAAGCCACCTAAGTGATACGGTACCGGTAGGACGAATGGTAAGCCAAGTGAGACTCCCGTGATCCAGTGACATTCGGATCCATGCCTCTGGCGGCAGCTGAAGCGCCCGACACACGAAATAGCGAATAACGTTACCGTGGCAGACTAAAATCTCATAGGAATCCTCACTTTGGGTGGGTTCCGCCCTGTGTATGTAGTTTGTGAAGGCGGTCTCTATCCGCGGCCCATCCTCTTCGAAGGCCACGTTCCCTTCCGGTGGCCAGTTGAAGACCGCCGGTTCTGGGGGGAAGGGGGCGCCCTCTCGAATAAGGTCGCAAGGAGTTGCGGGAACTCCCGGGAGGTGCTTGATTATCTCGTCAGTTGATTCGATAGCGCGCGTCATTGTTGAGTAGAAGATACGAGTGTAGGGAAAGTTGAGCTGTCGTAACCGCCGCCCGGTGAGGTCCAGTTGCTGACGTCCCAAATTGGTTAGATGACATTCAGAGTCGTTTTCTGCGTAGTGGTATTGGCCATGACGCACGAGAAGGATATGACGACTGGCTTTCGGCTTCAGTGATATGCTGGAATTATCTGATTCGCTATTCTGCCGACTGTCCCAACTGTAGTCCCATGGTGTTACATGGGACCTAAGAGAGTCTTTCAGCGGACACGATACTGCAAGCACATGATGGAACGAGCCTGTGGTGTCAGTACCGACACAGACACTAGAGATGGTGGCGGTTAAAGCGGCTCCAGTCAATAAGATTTTCGTCAATCTTCTGAAAACTCGGCCGGACATTGGTCAGATCTAAATGAGAAATGTTAGGAGAATTTCAATGGCACCCCTTCAAAAGAATTCATTTTTGATGACCCAACGAATACAAAGTAAGAAATACATGGTGCCAGTAGCAAACATGGTGTTGATACACACTTAAAATCACCTGTTGGACTGCACAAACCAACTACAAGCAGCACCGCCTGCTTTTAGTACTACCCAGTGATTGGCTGTATTTTGTCCTTTTCAACACTATAATTAGGGCAAAATATTAATTAAATATTGAATGGGATCAAGTTGACCGGCTGGTTGTGAGCTTTAAAACAAAATGCAAGTAGTCTGGATAATCATTTTATATGTAGGAACGAAAGTCCGCAGAGACAATGGGAAAAAATAGTCAAATTATATCATGGGATTCAATCTCCTACATAAATTCAATACAATGCCATAAGTTGGAACTGAATTTTTGTTTTGCAGCGCACCCTAGGATTATTGCACCCAGCTCTACGACAAACAGCTAATTACAAAAAGTGATTAACGTTTATTTAAGCACGATCTAGGGGTCCAGCTTTTGTGCCTTTAAACATTTGATATTTTGTCTTGGAGTGTGCATCTTTTTTTGTAGAACGTTATTCTACTTATAAATACAAGTAAGTGTATAGTGCTCTACCCTATGTTTAACTTAAATCAAGAAATTTTAAAAAAAAATATAAAAACAAATTCTAATGCATTTTTAATTTTATTTTTTATTTAATTGGGTTTTGGTTTTTTTGTGATTTTTTGGAGTTAAAATATTTATCTAAAAAGGGCAAGTGTTTTACGTTACTTTGTATTGTTTAGTCTTAGACCTCGCTCATCCGACCTTGTGACGGGGAGTGACTTAGACGATGATGGTGTACAGAGTCTAAGATTGCCGATTCCCTTCATGCCACCGTGGCCGGCGTCCGGCGCCTACGTTGCGCACGGGCGCAATTTTTGCTGGGCCCTCGGGGCCGGTTTGTTGTCGCTGTTGCGTTCTTTTAGTGCCTCGTACCCGCGCGTCCCCCGGGCCCGCTGCTTTGCCGTGGTACTTACGGACCGGCCCGGGCGCGATGTAGGCGATGCGGCATGGGCTAGCCGTGGCTCAGCCGAGGTTCCGACCGTCATCGTGAGTCGGAGGTGATTTCAGATGGCTCTCAGTCAGTGGGCCTGTGTAGAGCTCCGTCCTGATAGCAGTTTGCTTTATTACACCCCTCGCCTTATATTCTACATGACTCAGTGACTACAGATGCTGCCACTAGTGCTTTATTCCTGCTACAGTTCCACAAGCCTCCCCGAAGAGGTAATAACCAGAGCACTAGAGGAAGTTATTGACGTGCGTACTTATAAACATATGCACCTATGTGCCAGAAACCATTGGGGGTGTAGACTCCTTGTAGTCATGTTTGTGAAAACTGCTACAATAATTTTGGTTTATGTTGGTAAAAATAACCACCTTTTTCCTTTGCACGAATAAGGTTCAGGTAAATGCGCTTTTTCAGAAAAAGTGCATTTCGTTCATTTGATTTGAAGTAGCGTTTTAAAGGAAGCGCCAATATTCATTCTGTGCGTATTATTTGCCTTATATTTGGTTGCTACAGAGACAGTTCGCATATGTAAAATAAGGATTAAACTCATTTTTCATACATGGAGCTCGTTAAGTCACTTTTCAACTGCTGTAGCGGAAAGGTGTAAGTTTCAAATTAGAAAGGGGGGCACTTTCTAAAGTCATAGGTCATTTTCAAACCCAGAGAAGGATAAAGGGCTATATGAACGACATTTGCGCTACAATATTAAGCGCAACCCTAATTCGCAGGGGCTGAGGAGCCGCAGTTGTTAGGCCTACCGTCAGGCAATGTCACATTGCTGCAACCGTTTTAAGGCCGTGAAGTGGTCGAGACAGTAGATATTGCGGTTCATTCGTTTGCATAAGCAGAGCCAGTCAGGCGTTGATGATGTAAAGTGCAGCATCTCATGGTTTTGGATTTTACTCAGGTGACTGGTTAAGAAACTTACTGAATTTATTTGCTAGGATTGTTCCTTGAGTCATGCCACAATTAAAAAACGCACACAAATGTATTCTCGGACCTTTCTGCAATCGGATTTCGACGGTAATAATTTACGTAGATTCGTATTGCGATTGGTCAAAAAGCATGACCGCCGAATTTGACACTATGCTTTGTAACTTTTACCATGGCCTAAGGGGCTTCAATAGTAGTGGTTAGGTTTTCATGCATTACAACGACCGCAAAATTTTACTCTTACTTACACCTGTTCTTAGTTTTACTGAAAACTCGCCTGCTTTTCTGTTCAGTAGGTTGGGAAAATTTCTCGGTCAATTTTTGTTTTTGAGCTTTTTCTTTCCAAAAGCACCAGCTCTAAATAATACTTTAAACTCGGACTTTATTGCCGATTTGCTTCGGTACTTGTTGCGTTGATAAAGTTGACTTAAATGTTTTTTATGGTAGATCTCTTAACCACAAGTGAATCGCTCTGACTTACTGGCAGCATCAGTTTTGCTGTTGGGGGAGGAACGTTTTTCGCCTTTTTTTGTACCATTATTTTGTAATAATGCGAATTGAGTGGGTGCAATTTAATGCGATTTTAATTTACAATCACCAGCACCATAAGATGCTCAATCTCGGCTGGGCACTTTTGGATATGTCAAAGGGATTGCTGCCATTCTTTGTAATCTTCGGTGGTGCTATTCCTTACCTTCCGCAATATTTGGAAATAAAGCGCCTTAAAAATTCAGACGGACTTTCGCCTTACGTCTGCCTGACTCTCACAATCGCCAATCTTCTGAGGATCGGATTCTGGTTAGTCTGCTTTAGTGTGCATCACTTGTATGCCTTTGATTCTGATACTTCACATTTCGTTTGACGCCAAGTTGTCTCTTTTTAAGCAGGCTATTTCAAAGCCTTGATGACTTATTCTAAGTGAATCTGCAGCCAAGTCACTAGTAAACTATGGCAGTTTTACGCTGATATGATGAAATGCACTGTTAAATCATTTTTTATAATTAGTCGCAAAAAAATAAAGCAAACATCTGACTTCTCTTTGATAGGTTTGGTCAGCCTTTCCCTACACCCCTCCTCCTTCAAGCCTTTCTTATGGTTTTTACGATGATGTTTATGATGTACGTTTGGGTTAAGTATCGGCAAATGCCCCCCTGTGACGGTGGCGAACATGTATTCTCCGGTGAGCGTTGCTTTCTTATATTAAATCTATAGTCGCTCTCCCTCCTATCTGTAAATTTGTATTTTCACAGATCTTGACTGGAGGTATTTCTGGCATTGGAGTGACTACGAAAGTTATGTAAAGTTCGTCATCCTCTTCTCTGTGGTCTTCGGCGTACCTTGTTTTGCATTCAGTTCATCCTACTTCTTCGTTCAGACAATCGGATTCTTTTCTCTCCTCACAGAGTCCCTACTCGCTCTTCCTCAATTTCTGCGGAACTACCGACATTCTTCTACGGTTGGTATGAGGTGCGGACAATTACTGTTCCCCATCTTAGTACTTTGCGTTAATTGTGCAACCTTTAATTACTGTTTTAGACTCATCATAATTTGCCATAGTTATGGTCTCCCGCAGTGTTTTATTTTCTAGGATGGCCCGTTAAAATGCATTTCATGCTCATGGGGTAGTTTCATTCCTGCCTCTTGTTTCATTGATATTTCCAGCTGGCCTATCTAGAAGATGACGCGATCCTTTACTGATGTTCCCATCTTTACCCGAACTGTTTAGAATAAACGTATTTTTGGACGTACTTACAAGCCAAATGCATGCTCTGTGCTTATAATTCATTTTACTCTGACGATACCACCCGCAGCTACCTACACTTCGTGGACCAATGCTATTGAAGACGGTAGACAGTGGTGGTAGTACATGCATGCAATAGCATGTGATGGTGAGGCCTCTTATGAATAAAGGTATAACATCCGAAGATATTCACATCTGGAGAAGGAGATCATTCACAGTGCGGTGATAGGAGGCTCAGCCGCCCAGCAGTACATTATTGGTGATTTCGGCCGTGATGATTCTGTTCCCAGCCTAGAGCGCAGCTATAATTGCAGCAAACATCTAATTCGTGACGTGTAGTACTCGGTCTCGGACACCAGATTGACCCATAGCCTGTTGTGCAGTTTCACAAGACACTATTACAAGTCTTCCTGAGGGAGTGGTGTAGACGATCATTCACGAGCATGACCATGCTCAATTTTGGGCGGTTATCACACACGGAAAACCAGTACCGATGGGGAAGTGAAGCAGACATTTTTAGGGTGTTTTAGCCGCGCCAACAACTCCCTCTATGTCGAAGTTTTTCATGTACTAGCCAAATATTGGTATGTTTGTAACCGTTGCGAGCAACCATGTAAGAAAACAAATGCGATTTCATCTCCTCGAAATGTGTTTTTGCCTTTTCCTTGCACAAAATTCCAGTCCACCTTACATAATTCCAATGAGGTGCTACAGGTGTCGATTTCTAACGAATGCTGAATGTCTAAACTTCATGGTTTCTAAGAATGATGCAAATGAAAGCCATGATTCTGCTATGTTCTTTTTAGTTTAGAAATGGTACTGATGTGGACTATGGGTGACCTCTTCAAGACCATCTACTTTTTCCTCTCCAAAGCACCTGTCCAATTTCCCGTCTGCGGATGCATTCAAATGGCATTTGATATCGCTATTTTCTTCCAATTTTTAGCTTATAGGAAAAGGCACTCGCACATCCACCTCGACACCTGAGCTTTTTCTTTCTAATTACTTTCTTTTTATTGCCTTTGAATCTTATCAAGTAATTTGTTTGACGTGGACACCAGCTGCTGCTTGCAACGATATCAGTAGCGTACTACGTACTTATTGCTTTTATTTGGTAGGTACTGCTAATCCAGGCGGCTTTAATTCCACCGGTAGTAGTTTCACTAAATTACGACCCATGTAGATGAATACGACGTTATTCTATTGGAGCATAAAACGACAGAGCCACGATGGTTGTTTTTTTTATCCTCCTTTTCATCAAATCGCTAAAGTGAATCCAGGCGTTAAAGGCAATGTTCCACTTTTTTTCTCCATAGAGCCAATGGGGAGTTTGACTGTAGTTTTGTAGATGAAGTGAGATACAATGTACAGAAGTGGGCTTCCTTTAGAATTGGTGGCCTTCCAAATATAGGACACGGCCATTCAATGTTGCTATGGCCACGTGGGTGCTAAATTACCTTTTTGGGGATCGACGCATATTTTGTGCGACTAGCGGAAACAAAGGTTTGGGTAATTTTAGATGAAAAGCACTTTCATTCATGAAATGCAGAATTCCTTCATCTCAAAAAAACGTATCGTACTGGCTAGAAAAACGGCCTCCGGGGATTTCCTGACGAAAGAGGATAATTGTGCCCTTAAATTCAAAATTCTGGAACGAAAAAAATGTTTAACCATTGCGAAAACGCAAATGATGACACCAAAGTTGCTTATTCAAAGTTAGGCCCTGAAAGAATAGTTTCAGTTTTTGCAGCGGATTTGAAAATAAGTGTGCCAAAATATACCAACATATCTGGAGGAACATTTGAACTGTGCATAGATGCTTGCCTGTGTGCGAGAGAGTATATGGTTGTGCCAGAGACTAAAGCAAACTGTGGCAATAGAAGATGAAGGGGAGTGCTACAAGTGGGCGCGTGATTAATCTATTCACTTCACTGACTCCTAACTGATTTGGTGATGGAGTGGTGTCTGTTGAGGTCACAGGCAGAATTCGTTTTGGTCTCCTTGCGATTCTTCAACAAGTTCCGGCGGTACAGATCTCGAAGTGAGGCACTTGCCAGCCTGTCCTCGTTTCTAAATGGCGATTTGTGGAGGAAACTTCCGAAACCACCATCTTTACTCGTATTCGGTTGGCTTCGAGTTACACTGCGATGAGAAGTAGCATTAATAAGTTAACCCTGTGAAAAAGCAGAACATGGAAATTTCCGAGGCGTTTTTACGTGAACGCTATCACATAAACCTGCGGAAACTCACGAAATATCGGTTGACTTGGGCACTGCAGGTGAGTTCTGAATTTGACGCATGGCCTCGTAAACGCGTGTTGAGTCATTTTGCGCAGTCATGCTGTCGACAGAGCGGTTCACCACTGCGAAATGAGCTGCTGGCCATTCGTTACCAGCTGTAGGCAAGCACAATTAATAATATGCATTTTCGAAAGTGTCAGTTTGAACAGCTTCCCCCAGTGAAAGCACAAACTGTTCTGGCCACTTAGCTCCAAGAATAATAATTTTTAAGAACTGTAACTGAGGGCAAGTGTTTAAGAACTCCTAGAAGTCTGCAAGCTTTAGCAAAACCTCCATAAAATCACCACCCAGTCTCAGAACTCACGCTGAGAGTTAACTAGAGCGGTGGGTCCAAAGACTTGCATTGGAATGTAGGGCTCGTGGCTAGGAGGGTCCAGAAGATCTGGAATTTGAGCCCGACCCCAATACTGCCAAATGGGGCGTTTGGTGATGGAATTACTGTTTTCTGAACATCGACTGGAGCTTTGAGAGCGCTTCTCCAATGCTGAAAATCCGTCCGAATTGTTGCTCTCGGTATCTCAAGACAAAAATATTTTCCCCATTGAGGTATTATTACTGCGGTGGGTCATGTCTTTTCCCGAAAGAGGAACGTTAAGCATTCCCTACCAGTTATTGAAAGCATGCATCCTTAGTATTTTGGCTTTAGGAAATGCCTGTCTTTAGCAAGGCCTTGAACCTTCTGTCTACTTTGTGGAGAGCTGCTTTTATCTAACAAGTAAAGACTGAATAATTGGACTGATTTGATTCTGCCTCCACTGCATTAGTTATCAAATTATTTCATTCATTTGCAGAAAATTAGCAACGATGATAATAGTGGAATAATACACTGAATTGTTAATAAGAGAGATGTTGGTATTTTGGACGAAGAATTAATAACTCGCATAATTTATTGACAAATCATTACAAAATTTTATGAGTACAAACAAAAGGCTGCACCGATTTGAACAATCGACATTGGAAGCATGAGCTGATTTCGGAATGCGGATAACTCCCCTTGAAATGTCACAAAATGTAACAAAAATTTCAAACTGGTAAATGCTCAGAGGATGTTAGTTCACTGTATCATTTTAAAGAGCGGTGACTATTTGGTCTATTTATTTTAGCGTATGTATATTTCACAGCTTAACTTATAAAAAGTTCCCGAAAAGGGCCTATCTGGTCTGGAATTTTGGAACAGTTGACGAGGACGGTCGAAATTGATCCCATTAAACCGTAAATGATTTATGATAAAATTCAGGACTTGCATAAGAGACACAGGGTTCAATTCTCTTCTCAAGCAACAAACTACTTAACGTTTGACAGTGATTTAAGTCATCCATCAGGAAAACTTATTTCTGTAAGGCAAACTATCATCCCCATTTACAGTTTGTAAATGTACGGCTCAGAGCTGAGGGATGCCTATCTTCGCTGGGAGGTTGTTAGTAAGCTCGTCTGCTTCACGTAAGGATGTATCCAGTGGTCAATAAAAGAAACAGTTAGTGATTATTCATAACATGATTTACTGTTAGGTGGCATGTTTTGGGACTATTTATCTTGCAAAAACGTTATTAACCGTACTAGCAAATTCGTTAACGTGCTTCAACCACCCAGCGTTTGGAAGAGTTATTTGATAGGGGAACAATGACATTTGTTTTGCTGTACATGTAGGGTCCAGGTAACTATACGGTTTGTACACAATTGTACTTTAGCAACCGTAAGTCTTCCGAAAAGTACGAGATATCATTTCCAAAAAACAAATGGCAATTATGCTTAGAAAAGGGCGTTTTTAATCGAGCCTTTTTCTGGTGCAAAGTGAACTTCAAGTGCTTCTCTTCTAAAGTGAACATTGGAATTCGTAAACAGGCTGTAAATGCGCGCCATTCGTCCAATTGATTAGCATGAAATTAATAAAGTCGCTGTGATATGCATTTACCGGAGATGTTAAAATCGAACCGGGGGTTTTGAGTGGAACGCATTTTGTGATGGACAAACTGGATTAATTTTCTCACATGGCACCCTGCTGCATTTATACACTTATCCTGGTAGTTTACTAGCACCTGAAAAAGTTTGATTGGACTAGTATGGCTGAACTATCTTGGAGCAGCCAACTTTGACGGTCAGGAGCGAAAATAGCACTGATTTTCTCTAAAATCGTAAACGCTCATATTCGCGAATGACCACATCGGTCGTCTCCTCAGAGGGATTTGCACATATTCTGTACAATTAAGTGACAGATTATGCGCCAATCTAGTGTCCAGGATCGGGCGCTCAGCTTGCTGAATTAAAAGTTTGCAGGAGTGGCTACTATGGTGTGGGCTGGGAACGAAACCACCACTACTGGGTTCTTCAATGACATACAGACGTATGGGCCTCTTTGAAACCTTGGCGTCATTTAAGCGACTTAACCCTGAGTGATCCAGGAGACGTGCGTCCTGTGCTTGCAGTTTTTTTGTAGATACGAATAACCTCAGGAACTATACCTTCGTTCACGTTAAAAACTTCACCACTGCACACTATTACATGTGCAAGCTATCACCACTGAACCTCAACCAGGTTACCTGTATCTAAACTTTTTCGCGAAATGTGCGCCAGCTATTAGTAATAGGACACGCTCTCAATTCTCCCACGCCCGCATTACCTGCATGACTTCTTGCTCCCAAAGAACGATTTCTCTGGCGAACATCCGAAGGCGAGCCAGACTCTGCACTGTCCACGGATCTACGGAAGAGATCCGAGCTCTTGTACGAGTGCTGGCTGTCGGCATCACCGTTGTCGGTACGATGACTAGGCGAGTTGGGTCCGCCATGCATGCACAGGGACTCGTGTTCCTCATGGAATGGGCTCAAGTCGCGTTTCCTGGTCGGCTTTTGGTCGTAGAAATGGCAGTTCTGACTGTAAAGCATATGCGCCTGCTTCTCCGGGATCCACAGAGCGCACCTTACAGGAATTGCACAAAGACGCGGTCGCTCACCTCCTGCTACTTTCACCACTAGTGAGGCCGTCTTACGTCTTGGTAATCCGATCCTCCCTAAGCAATAGACCAACTTGACTTGAACAGTTAGTGCAGTTTTCTTAAAAAGATGTTAATAGCAGATGCACCAAACTGTCAACCGTTGAAATATGAGTAGGTGTTCTTTGGTAATAATAACTTTTAACCTTGCCACTCTAAGTGATGATTTTTAGGCTTTCATTACAACTTTATCGCTTTCACAGCGTGGATAACAGTCCCAGACCATATACACTGCGTGGTTTATTTTCGTGAGTTTAATGACCGTAAACAAACTTCTCGCTTACTATTTGAATATAATTACCTTTGGGGTTCGTCATTTTGTCAGCACTAACTTCATATTAGGTGAATACATTGGTTCAATTAATTTTCTAAGTCTATAAAACAATTACCAATTACGCAATGGTATTAAAATGTGTGAACTTGCAGTTAAAGCCCGATTATTAAATTAAATGTCTGGTCCAAGGCCATGTTTCTCCAAAACTTTAGAAATCGTCAGAGCCCATTAACCCTGTATCAGTTCTGAGGACAAACGTTAGTAACAAAATGGGTAGGTTGAACAACTAAAAGATATTCAGCTAATGGGATTTGGGCTATTCTCACAAATCTGAAAAAAACTAGTATTAAAATATACGTACATATGTCTTGAAAATCAAGAGCATGTAATCTTTCTCATTTTGAGATCCCACAAGGTTTATAATCTACTAATTAGAATAAACCTTCTAAATTTCATTTAATATGCTCGTTAAAGAGGTAATCATTTGCAGGAATTTGCCGAATTAGTGCCTTGATAAATAGATCAGTAAAATAGATTAACAGAGTAGCAGCAGCAGTGAAACAAGGACGATTAAATGCATGCGAGATCCCTAATTATTGTAACTAACTAAAAAATGGTCACTAATATTACTTACTCATCTGTATTATTTCTCGCCTTCAAGATGCGCCATTAGCAAGCAATAAAACAGTCGTCGACAGAGCACTCTACCATTGCGTACGTGACAATGGAGAATTAAGACGGGAAAGCACCCAAAAAGAGTAGGACTCGAAGACCATGTAAAATGGTAGGGAGGAATAGTACCAAATACGGTTAACCTGTCTCCCTCCGAAACATGTTCAAGTCCAGCCAGGAAGTTTAATGTTCCATGCATGCTAAGTGATGCTACCCTGACTGTATCACACGAGTTAGTAAGTGGCAAATGTGGTCTATTATGAGTATTAATAGGTGAGGTACGTTGCATGCCAGTCCATTTACCGTTAATCAAGACAGTGGGCACCAGTTGAAGCAAGCACTTGAAACGGTGTAGTAGTTATCCACAAAAGACTTCAATCCCAATGTGGTGACAGGATGCCTGAATCTTGATAATTTATTCATAAGCTGTTGTGGGATTTCTGGAGGAATGATGAAGACAATACTTCAATAGAATCCGCCATATTTTAAACTTAGTCCACGTTAGGTGCTATGACAACCCTATACTGTTCGTTGCATCGCTTGCACATGACGGCCTGGACTTTGCCTAGTGATTACTAGCTATTTGGACTTACAACAGAGTATGCTGGAGGTCAAGTTGTCATCACCGCTGTCGGAGTAAGGTACGCTGTCCTGGGATTGCTCAACGGTACTGATATCATCTGTTGTGTCAAAGTTTTACAGGTACCAGCTAACCACTTGGATAGGTTTTTAAATGTAGTAGGTAGCTAGGTGGGAAGTAAATCTAGTTTCTGTTCCTTTAAAAAGCCTCTGACCTTTTATAAACCCAACATTTCAGGTATGACATTACCTGCTTTTTTATTTTTTTAGATGACGCATCAGTAACCAATTTTTGAGGTCAGAAGGGCATCAAATAACCATTAAGGGAAGAGAGACGCACGGGAAGAGCGAGGTTCGAAGCCCTTATAGACTACGGCGAGGACATAGGGTTGACCGGCATAGGGAGGGTCTACCGGGGCCTCTGGGCGCGTTCCGTCACCATCACGAGGTTGGAGAAGGCATGCCGGTACAAGAACGTCGTCCTTCTCGCACACCGCATGGCGATAAAGGTCGGTGTAGGAAAAGATGTCGTCAATCTCCACCTCCTGCATGCAGTATTCCAAGCTCTCCTCTCCTCCGTGACCAGCGTAGGGAATGCAGAAGACTACTCCAAAGCGCTTACTCCTTTTCTGAAGAAAAAATAGAAGCACGTTTGGGTGAGGCAATACTAGAGGTTAATTAGATCCTACTGTTAAGAATTTATTAGTTAACACTTCATATTTATTCGAATAAAACTAGCCCTAATGATACTGGACCGAAGCAATGTATCGACCTAGAAATGAACACGAAGTACGTGAAGAAAACACGGGGATGAACAAAGTAAAAGTTTTTAGCTGAAGTGATGAAAGTTCTTATAACATCATCGAGGAGCACTACATGAGAAGATCAGGTGGCTTGGGTAGATGAACAAATTTCTTGGAGTTTAAGAAAGTCTTCATACCCTTTGGACATAAGTACAGTCCTCCTTTGTTGAATTTAACTATAATTAGCAAATGAAAAGTCCTACAGTGGGGAAAGTTAAACTGAAAACTCCAGATATGCGTTCTGGGTTAGCGCCTTTAAGTGGTCTTGAATTTACGACCTAATTAAAAGTACCTTGCTCAATAGTTAGTGGAACCTAGCCTGCACAGAAGTAGAATGGCTTAGAAGTTATAAATCTTTCAAAAGAAGGAATAAATATAATAACCAAAGATGCTGTTGTGCAGACTTGTTTGGAAGTTTTTAATGAGGTTGAAGCAGTACTTTAAGTCCTCATATATTTACCACCAAACTCTTCGATTCAAAAAACAAACTAAAATGTAGAACAAAAAAAGTTACTTCGACTGCAGTAGAGATAACGGCGACGCTAATTTTAGACTGCTAGTTATGGGTTTAATAAAAGATGACTTTACCCTAACCGTCCATAATTACAGCCCAAGTTTTATCATCCCTGGAATTGGGTAGATTAAGGGGGGACATTCCACAAAAGTTTATATGGAAGCATTTATCACATTTAAATAAACACTTATTTATCTAAAATAACGTCAGAGATAACTCCAATGCCATGATTAGTTTACACGATTGTAGATTTAAGACGTGTCAGTTTAATAACGCAGTGCGATTACAAATGCCAAAATATTGCGCTTCTCCAACTAGGGTTTCCTTCCTATTGAGCTCTTTAGTAACAAAAATTTTCGCAGATTTCGTGAATGAGGGGAGCACGGTATGCGACACGTCAAACGTTCCTGGAAAGAACGTTATAGTGTCGTACGATGTATCTCAAAACTTGCGCTATGGGTTTTTTTCAGCCACCCACTTTCCTTCAAAAACTGTGGTTTTTTCACAATACACAATACCTCTCTCTAAGGAACCATAAATTTGTTGTAAAATAAGTTTCCGATATTTTAGTCAATAAATTTTTTTAAAGTTAAAGTATCAATTAGTTATCAGATATGCAAATAGATACTGCTCTTAATTTATTTTTCTTTCTCATCCCTAATGGACCCATATGTTTGTGGTATTCGTCAGTCTAATAACAATAGCTTAGTGTTACATTAAGTGTTAAATAAATGCATCTGATTCCACTTCAACCTTCTCAGAGAAGAGCTAAATACTAAAATTCGACTAGCACTTACATGGAACAAATAATATTTGTACCATATCATGTACAACCAACCCTTCCTAAAGAGGAAAATAATTAGAATTTACTGACTTTTATTGTCTTTTTAAACGCGGCGAGAAGCTTTGTCTAAATAGGAGGCGATTTGATATGAATATTTGTAGGTTTTTAATTTTAAAAATGACAGAAGCAGACAAAGATATTTTTGAGAGGAGGAACGAGCAAATAAGAAACCAAAATATTTTTGGGATTCGAGAAATTGGACTTACTTAAAACCCCAATCTGACAATAAAAGCTGCCCCTCTTGAGTGGCTTTCCTTTAATGGCATTCCAGTGCACCTGTGACAAATTAAGTATTTCTCCAGCACAAAGCAAATGGCAACCGTTACATTGCTTTTCATAACGCCAAATGACTTTACCTAAATTTATTCCGCACCACCCTTACAAAATTACGAAAAACAAAAAAGTAGCAAATTCCTGAGCATTTTTACGTTGAGAATCTCAAGATTGGACTCACTTCCATTGATTCTATGCATCATTAATGCCAGCTCTTTATTCTTTATTATTTTACCTGTTCAAACTTAGAGACATGCTAAATACCTTTAGTGAAAACAACAAAATTGAAACTAGAATTTAGTAAAACAACAAACATTGTCCGCACAAAGAGCCAAGAAGTTGATGAGTTACTTTACCATTAAACGTCGCAAAACCACCTTTTTCATTTTTTAGACCTTTACCCGCACTAGTATCTGTTCTCAAGCAGAAACTTTACAAGACGGACAGATGAAAATATTCAAGAGACAAACGCCACAATACTCAATTTGACCTCATTCTGCATAATTTTTTAGAACATTGTCGTAGTATTGGTTTTAGCTTGTAAGACTGTACAATTCACCGATTTAAACAACGGAATGCAATTTGTGACATTCGTTACACTGACAACAGTCTGCGAGCAAATTGCTTTTTTTAATTGTAGAGACTGAGATCATTTGGTTGGATTATCAGAAGTTATAAATGGAAAACCTTTGAGCCTACATTACCTGAATAACACTGGTGAAACTCGCACTTTAGAACACCATGATCTATCTGTGACCATAACATTTCTGGGCTAAGATTGGACCCATGATACCTTTGGAAAAATACGACCCTTTCGAAAATTAACTCAATGAAAGGAGAATGGATCTCCGATTTCCAGCAACACGTTGAGACCCCTGATAAAACGAAGAAAATTGACGTCTAAATGTGGTTTACTGTGAGGCACCCCTTTGGTACCTTTGCTAAATGTCAATAAATTATGAGAGTCGCAATACTGAACACACCTGTGTTTTAATTACTCCCAAGTACAGACGATTTCCGTGATCGCGCCGCGGGGCAAGAACGTGACGTCCAAGAAGAAGACCTCCAGCTGAGTCAAGTGAACTTAACACACTTTGGATGGATGATGATCGTCTGGACAGAAAGAAGGATTAATGGAAAGCCGCTTTGTATTTAGCCCACTATTATGTACAAGACTTACTGAACTTTTACGTCGTATCGTTCCCCATCACTGCTGCTTGATCGTGATTGGTGGGCGTATGGCCTAAGCAAACAAGATTGCTAATAAATCAAAGGGGATTATATTCCACGGGAAATTTAGGCAAATGAAATCCACCAAATTCCTGATTTTATAATTTTGAGTCAAATGCACCATCTGATAAAGGAATACCAAATAATGCCTGCAACAGTGTTTTTATTTGTTTTGCTTGTCCATACATTTGAATTACAATATATAAAGCTATCATATTATCAAATCATTTGGCACGATAAGAGTTCTTCAATATTAAATTCAAATCCCTCTAAAATAAATTCGATAACAAGTAAGAATAAGTTATTACAAATGAAGGTGTAATTTTCATTGGGCTATGGATTAGTTTCCTTATGAACCAATCAGCAGTACTATTTGCTGGGATAAAAAGATATTTTTTCAAGAAAAACTACTGAACGATATACTCACGTATTTCTTCGACTGGGTCTTCCTGGTATAAAATGGTGCTATCAAATTACATCACACTAGTAAATACCAGCGCGGTCATATATGGTGGGAGTTAAGCCGTCTATAGCTTTATAGGGGTGAAGTATATATTTTAGAAAGTGCTTATTTTACAGTTCCTAGATTTAAAATACCGATTTAGTTCACCGTTAAAACTGTCTTCTGTAGAGTTCGAGTAAGATTTGTCCATTTGTGCGCTAAAGGAACCAAATATACGATACGTTAAGATCATGTAAACATCTTTGCAGTAATTTTCCTAACATTTCTCCCACGCAGAAGTGCATTTAAACTCCACCAGAATGACCTTTTCATTAAGCTGCTGCTGTTTCGTCCACAAATTTAATCCATACTCAAATTACTTCATTTTGTTAAATGGTTGCGAGTTCCTCAAATTAACGGTTTACTTAATCGTTTGGCTAAACTGAAAGGTACGGGCTTTTAAATAGCTCGACTAATTTTCAGCGTTCCTTATTATTCTTCACATGGAGTAGGCGTCTATTTGAGTTGTTTATCATAAACAAAAAACTACCCAAGATTTTTTCTTGGCATCCAGTCTTGTGGAAAACTTATTCCTAATTAACTTCCAAGTGCTATTCTAATTTGCTATTTCCAAACCCCTCAAAAATGAGGTAGACGCAAAAACACATACGTTTTGCAAGTAGATTCACTGTTTATGTTTCTACCGCGTGATCTCCTCTTCCGCTCCTTTTTACTAAAACAGGTACAAAAATTTAGTCGGGCAAAGAAGTGGAAAATTGGGTTGACTTTAGCCTAATATCGTTTTGACAGTAGAAGGAACCACTCCCCAAGAAGGCAAATCCGCTGTTCTTGATTAAAATATGTCGTCTGTTTCATTGAGAGAAATCAACAAATTTAACCGAATGCTTACTTTAACAGTCCATCAAGTTAGCTGAAATTAACATTTTATTTTAGAAAGTAGACTAATTCTGAAAATTAAGTTTTGGTCACGAGGTGTAAATCACCTTGGGTTTGCCTCGGTGTTGTTAGCTGATGTCTCAAAATAAAATAGCACTTAATGGTTTTTTGCATGAAACAAAAAAAAACCCTTGGTGTATTAAGTATGCGGAAATTTATTACCACCTTTACACAGTCACAAAATTTGAAGATACAAAATTGGTAAATCGAACTAAAAAATCCCACCTCAAAACACATCATTCACTTAAATCTCCTAATCTCCTACGTTGGGAAGTTGAAGGCACCTATTGCCTTTTTACACATTTATGAATTTTTTTACGTAACCAAACATCTGCTGGCAATTGGAATGAAAATAGGATGAGGATATAATGGCTTTTATGAGACAACATGTACCAATTTAATTGTTGTATCCTATTGTCTGTAGATTAAAATTAGCGATAAGTTGGAAAACCAATAACTGAAATTTCAGAAGGAAAAAACGAAAACGCCTCAATAATTGGTCACTTTAAACATTGTTGCAATTAAAATTTTCTCTTCGTGTTTGAATGCTACTTATCAGCCAGAAATGTTTTGTTTAATCGGCTACTCACTTATTTCTATCCTCTGTTCTTAAGTGAGGACGTTGTGATCTGAAGTAATAATACGTGAGATTTACACATTCTTGTCATCCCATCAGAGTTGCAGTCCGGCAGCTTAGAGCATGGACAATGCCATGACTAGATTGCGCGATTATGAGCTAGAGACTGCCCTGTATGAAGGCATCAACTGTCTCTATGTTTGTTTTGAAACTAAAAAAAAGCTGTAGAAGAAAGTGGCTATTCTTACACATTTACGTTATCATAGAGATGTTCACTTCAATTAATACCCCTTAGTGGATATCTGCTATGGTGTTTACTGCTGACCCAAAATATGATTAGTTTTGGACAAACTCTTATTAATTTATAGCAAACAAAATTTGAAGAATTTTGGCTACTGCTTTGACAGTGACGTTAACGAAAACAGTAAAAAACAAACCTTTTCATTTTGGCATTTCATTAGATCTTTCAATATCCTACACCTCATAATGCGTTATAGGAGACAAACACGATGCAAGATAGTTAAAAATTTAAACGAAATGTAAACACCAATGCAGGGTGAACTGTTCCCTCTCGATACACGGTATCAATTGTTTCAAGTTTTGCATAGCTAGCTTCTTTCGAGTGACTCTCTAAGATTTAAAACAGGGAATTTGTCGATTCGCTATACCTTTGAGTCGCTGTAAGTTGCTTTTGCAGAGTGTCCTTAAAATTAAAAGCAACAGGCAAAAAGTGCACGTTTTACGACCTAATTGCCTAGCTGTAATATATTGATTCTGCTTCTTTCCCTCGTTTAAAATAAATCGGTAAAATATTCCAATACCGCAAAATGAATGCTCGCAACAGATTGTCATATAAATCAAAGTAATTGATGATTTCTTCAGTAAAACAAAGTCCCCTTTTCCACATGAGCGTTTTAGAAGCACTCCGAAATGGCACCTTTCTCAAAATTTAACCACTGTAAAGTAACTTTCCAAGATTGATTCTTCAGCTGTACCACAATTTCTAAAAAAATAAATTCCCCACTTTATTACGAGCATGAAAAATATCCCATGTACTTACTTATAAATGAAGATACGAATGTTAAGCGGCAAATCTTATAAATTTACCTACCGTATTTTTTGAGGAGACTATTAACTGCAGGTCAAAAATAGGTGTGAAGCGGATTCATAAAACAGGATAGGGTGACCGTTCAAAGACACTTTAATATTTTATGACCAATGCACTTCGACTTATTTCTTAAAAGACAAAGCAAATCACTTCCCATAAAAAGACTAGTATTTAGGTGCAAGGCTGTTTTAACTGCATTCTTCTCATAATGCATCCGTTTAAAGAAGCATAAAATAAACCCTTGTTTTAAAAACACTTGTTATTAAATAGTGTCGCGCTTTATTGGTCTTGTAAAACCAGAAACAAAATAGTTCTATTGACAATGCATTGTCTTAAACGGACTAACAATAAAATACTACCGTAAAGCATTAAAAACGCACTTTTTGAATGGTTTTTGATGTTACCAATAGATCTAAGGTAATTTCCCCGGCTCAGACACTTACGCGCCTCTAAGGCTATTCTTGCTCACTGATCGTGAGTGGGAGCTCTGCGATCTGAAAAACGAACATGGGTTTACTTAAATACCTTATCGTACCATGAATTAAGTAGAAGCTTTTACCGAAAAGATCCCGGAAAACATACATCTACAGACAGTATGCACCACCCCTGTGTCGAAATAGAAGCTGATTTAATATTTAACAAAAAAGAGGAGCTTCAGAGTTTACAAATAATTAAACTCACGGATTTCGACCACTACAACTGGCCTCCAAAGAGTTGGAAAACGATTTCCGACGTTGCGAACTAAAAGGGAAGAGTAATATCATCAAATGTTGAAATGCATATAGGCTTTCAAGTACTAAATCCCCTTCTGATAAGATGCTAAAATAGAACTTCAATTTTCCATGCAAATAAGACAGGCAAAACTCATACGTTTTACAACTCGATTTCCTAGCTCCGCTAGGTGGATTTTGTTTCCTTAAGTTGTTGTTCCTGAAACGAGAAATAAGTTAATTCACTATATCGACTTGATACTAAATAGGTTATTCTTCTCAAAATTTAAATACTTCTCTAACACAAAGGCATCTTTCAAAATCTGAATTCTCAGCAATTGCTTTTTAACAAATCTTGACGTCATTACACATAAAATACGATTATTTTAATGTTTTAGTAGTTAGGGGGTAGATGCTACTGAAAGCTTTACAGTAGAGACTTAATCATTGTGAACAAACTATAATTTGAAGCATTCAGATTGTTATTTGATGAGTTATTTGAACTTATTCACCAAACCGTTTGAAAATCTACTTTCATCAAGTGGGTGAAATGGATGTCGAAACGCACTCCCATTTCTTCTTGTTGCGATAAATGTGCTTGGAGGGAGATCGTGACGTAGGCGCGGGTCGTGGAACAGGGGGTGTCGGCTTTACCTGCGCGCCGGACACAAGAGTAATCTGATCGTCCAACCACTTTTGCATGGCTTCACTCGTCCTCACGTAGCGGCCGCTTCCACCTGTCAATAAAAATTGAGTTGCAGGAGGACCCCTGCCCTTAGTAGTACTTAACTGATTTTGCTCGCACAACCCACAAGTTGTGGCATTCCCGACTAACTTTTACATGCGGTTCCGATGGAAATTACTTGCTTACTTTTACTTAAACGACATCTTTTAGGTGTCAAATAGCAAAAAGTGACTTTCCACCGAATCCTCTCAGATACACTGCACCGACTCATGGAATAAAGAATGACATTTAATTCACAGAATCATTATTATTGAAGAGAGGAGGGAGATGCAAAAATTGTGATTTATTAAACTTTCTTGTTACTGATAATTATTACTGACCTGCAAAGTCCCTAAAATTCAGTAGAGTCCACAGAAATTTGGTAGCAAGAGTTGACAGTTAAGATTTCTAGTGTTAAAAATGTGTGTCCTTCGACTGGATAGAATAAAAATAGGCAATTAATTAGTTCTGTTATGAAATATTTAATATATTGGTAAACATTTTAGATTAGTCATACACCAGACAAGAAACAATTTTTCCTGTGCAAAAAAGCAGTACATTACCGTTTAAAAAAGATGACTGCTAAATGAAGGTCTGTAGGGATCTTCTTAGTCGTATCGAGAACCTCTTGGGAACATGTTGAAATTCTCACAAATTTTAAGTTTAGGTTTTATTTTTAACATTAACTAAAGCTAAAGAGGGGGTTGCAGAATTTTGTTTTTTACCAGGTTTCTAATCCCATTTAAACACGAAAATAATAAAGTTGGGATTAAGTAAAAGAAAATAAAACCCACTTAGATTGAAAAGGTCTGTTCGGCCTACAGACTGCGACGCTTGCACCTTTTGAAGGGATAGTGGCTAACCATGGAGCACACCTTGAGACACTTGCAAGCATGCGATAGGAAGTCGCAATTCTACCCATATTATTGGCTCCTTTCAGGCTTCAAGGGACAATAGAAATTGGTTGTCGTGGCAACAAGGTTTTATGCAAGCTTTTAATCTTAATCACCTTTGTAATGACTATAATCATAGCAAAATTCTCAGAGGAAATGAACAATTATTTCTGTTGCTTATTTCCGATTTTGACACAGCGCACTACTAGTTTCCCTTAGAAATAATTCAATGGAATGAGATCAGCCAAGAAACACGAAAGTCTACCGGAAAGCAATGAATTTCATACACTCTCTCGAGTAACATTTCGTCTTAGAACTAATTAACTGACGTTGGTTAACTCCGTATCCAAGATGATTATTTTTTTCGTAAGGTAATAAACAACCAACGTACTTGCATCAGCATTTCCAGATGTCTTCTGACTCGGATGACAAGTGCAACTTAGTTATTATAGCATATTGTATTAATAAACAAAGTGTCGTTTAAAGGAGAGCAGCATGTAAAACTTAGGTTCATCTCCTCCGAATAGTGAGGTCTCAACCATCAATCCGCTAGTCACTAGCCAACCAAACATCTTTGCAGATACGCTTTCCCTTAGCAATTATTAGTCTATTTAATGACATTATCAAAATTACGCAAAAACCCCAACATAAAGAAAACACGTCTTGACACCAACAATATAATGGCACATTGTCACAAGTGGACTTTTGCTGACAATGGTGTCTGAACTTCAAAATTATATTTGCAAAAATAAATGGGCATTGTGGAATTTGGTTATTTCAGACATTTTATCTAAACGTTTATTGACTTCTCAGTAATGCTAAATAATAATGGAAATAATGCACTTTTAATCATCATTTAATAGTCAAATCACAGTTTCTAACAAGGCCAGAGAATCGTTTGAATTCAGAGAAAAACATACTACTTGTCATTATTTATATTTTGTAAGTTATTATTTTATAGAAAGTGTTTGAATGGTGTATAACGAAACCTACTTTTATAAATGTCCCTCAAAACAAACTTGTACTGGGTAGTTTATGGTGGACCCCCATCCTGAAAGGCACAAGTATTTGCAAAACTGAGATCTAACAATAAGGAGCAATTTAGAGCCATTGCATGCCCTATCAAGACTTTATAAAAGCAAGGGTAACCAGGTAGTTTGTTATGGCAGCGGAAGCTTCCAGCGGAGAGGAAACACAATATCTATTGTTTCTTCTAAGTTCCTATGACATTAAAGCCACTGGGTAGTGCAGTCTTATTTCTCCCTATCAATACTATTGTACTTTACTCCACTACTACCTTACTAGTTTTTCAACATTTGCACAACAGTTTAGGCTTAAAAAACACAGTTTGCTTGCGTAAAAATTAGGAAACACCCTTGCTGATGCTGATGAAAACACTTTATAGGTCGAATACTCGCTTTAACTTAAAATAAGTTTTAAAAAGTCTTAAAATAAGTTTAAGAAATCCAAAAAAACAAACCTGGTGATGTTGATTTAGTAGGGATCAGACTGACTGCAGTAAGTCGGAGATTTTTAGCTTGCCGTTTCGTTGACACCAGCGTGACTGATCTCAAAGCATCAGAGCCATCGGTAGCCAATTCTCGAAACATTCGCATACTTTTGATATCTGGTGGTAGATGCTTGCATATCAAAAAAAATCGAAAGGTCGCGATTCCGACTGATATTTTAAATTTCTAATTGAATGGCAAACTCATCCTAAAGTATACTTAAGCAATGAAATCATATCATACATCATCTGAATATCCATCAGTGACGAAATATATGGAATAAGACCTTCAACTATTGATTGCTGACATTAGTCCAAGTAAAGCGTAGCTTAGTAAACCTAGCTTGGAACTAAACATCCAAAATTCCAAGTCACTAAGAGTTCGACCCGCGATCGATTGCATTTGATGGCCTGAATGAAGCCAGTTACACTAAAACAATCTTAATTTTCCACCGAGAAAAAAACAATATTAAATTTGCAAAGGCCTTTTTTTCGCATTTGATAAAGATGTGCAACTACGTGCTGGCGAATAACTGTTTTGATCTTATTCCTTTTTTCAGACGCATCAGTACAAAAAACAACACTTGAATGTCTTGGTTTTCCAAAAACAGTTTTCAGCTGTAGTAGGCGCAAAACATCTCCACTTTTCATTTTTTCTAAATCTAAAATTTTAAACAATTGCGTAAAATATTTATGAACTTTCGGATGGATTAAACTTGACGCAAACCCATGAATGCTAAGGATATCAAAAATCGTGCAAGTTTGCAAAAATTTGGTAAAATTAGGGGCCTAAAAGAAGTAAAAATAATTTACACTAAAAAAATTACCTATTTGTAAAATTGCCTTGAGACCAGTTGCAGATAGGCTCATAAATCATTACAAGTCTGAAATTGCGCAACATTTTAGATAACAGTGAGATGGTGGGAACAAATACCTTCTTTCTCCCACAGAGAGTATACACTTGAGCCAGATAAGTCTGCCCAAGAACTTTAAGTTGCTCTTATAGCAATCTGCGATTTTAGAGCAATGATAAGTTACACGATCGGCAATGTAATTCAAAAGTAGCAAAGCTGTAAATAGCCTTGAAAGCATTTGTGACTAACATGCACAAATATTGGAAGCAATTATTTCTTACAAAAAAGTTTGGCGTACGTGCAAAAAGAAAGATTCCTTTAAAGGTAATCGGAATGACAAATAAAGGAGACGCTGTCGTTAAGTAAAATTAAGCAGCCAATGAAATTAAACATAATTACAAATTAATCAATCTTTAGTACAATTCTGCTTCTGTGAAGTGCAATCGATTTCATTTTTGTGTTTTGTAAAGCAGCGACTGAAGTAAACCTACATTTCTGTTAACTGCTAGTCTTATGATGTATTAGGTATCGACGATTGGGTGACAGTTGCCAAAGTATGCCATTCTTAGACACATAAACAAATTAGCTAGTTGAGGTTTAATAAAATTGACAGCAATTTAGGAAGCCTGATCCTTATTCCGTGTAACCAAATTTGCTAATGTACAAGCCCAGTTCTTAGATCTCCTTTCCATAGAAAACCTGACATTCCAACACAGAAGTTAATCTTGCAATGCAGAGCATTCCTCCTCTTTTGCCAGTCGATCCGGTCCTCCGAGCTTGTTATTCTGTACTCCTTTAAATCATCGTGACGTCGCGCCATCAGATAGACTTGGAACTGGGGGAGCCACTCCTGCTTTCATCGTACTTCCCTGTCCACCGTGATGTCAAGTTTACTTATTTAATTCATGACAACGATTAAGGTAACACACTTCCTCTAGCTGGTCCTTGTTTAAGACACCATAAAGCAGTTGGCAGTTATTGAACATGCTAGATTCCTGGTATCTTCATTATATCGTTTTGACGTCTCCAGCAATTTGTATGTCTTTTAGGTGCAAGATTTTCATATGCTCACATCTCCTGCCATTATGTATAGGTAAAATTAGGGCGGCTTTCCAACTTGTCTTATTAAGGATCGGTGATTGACAATGTATTTTTCTTTGCTTGCCCTTAAAATCAAGTATTTTAGAAGGATTCCCTATATTTAGAAGTCCTCCAGACAAATTTGAGCCACCTTTTTTCTGGTTGGAAGGCCTTAGAGTACTCTGCTATTTTAGGATTCTTCATTTTGATATCACTTTTATGGTTTCGAATGAAAACAAATATCTGTGAAAGGGCATCATGTTTGTGTTAGCGTTGTAGTTTCTGCGTTTGCTATTCCGTACATTACCGAATGTAAACGCACCGGTAGGTCTTTCACTTGTGTAGACTTGCTCCCAAAGTTCGGCATTTGTCAACTAGTAAGCTATCCTTTTTTCATTAACCGTTTCAGCACCTTTCCTGCACATTTGAAATATGTCCGATGTCGCCTTAAAATCTATCTCGATCATAATTGGGGCATTTTTTGCCCTTTTTGGCGTTCTTAAAGTGGCGCCTCTGTTCTCTGCTGACCTCTACCACGACATGGTTAGTTCCACTCTACAGACATGTCAAAACTGCAGTATGTTTTTCGTCAGGCCTCATACGTACTTGTGCTTGTGTCTTCGTAGATATTTGCTGGAACTGTTGCACTTTTTGATTTATGCAGTCAATTTGGTTCTACATTGCACTAGTTTTTTGCGCAGAAATGATACGTTCCTTTGTATTTTGTCATAGAGTGGAAACCGACTGGAACTTAACCTATTGCTCACTGAGTAGTAAAGCTTCTGTTTTATGCGTTTTTTTAATGTTGCGTGAATTGCCATGAAGCTTTTGGTTCGGAATTTCGCTAAACTCCGTAATTGGATTTTTATATCATAGCTTGCGCTGACCTCTCACTCTACCTTCACAGCGTGGGATATTTGCGCGCAGTGCCAAGGTCTTTCCCCTGCAGCGGTTTACAGGCTGGCGGCCAGAAGCGGATGCGATGCGTCGCTTTTGTGGTGCCGTCGAGATGGTCTGTGGTGTAGTGCTAATGGTGGGTCGGGTAGACATCGCCGATATGGCAAACGTGGCGCTCATGGTCCTCCTCTTTTTCATCCTCTTCGCCAACTGGGCTCTTGGTGAGGGCCTCAAGGAGGCCTCCCATGCCATAGTTCTTGGTCTCGTTCTTACCTGCCGCTTCGTCATCCGTCTTCAGGTTAGTCTGCATACCCTTCCTCTCTCGATTTATACGCCTGAGGTCACTGTCGCTACGGAATAGTACTAGGGCATTCAAATCAAATAGGACTTTTGATTTTTAAAAGCAGATTTAAGGAGTGCAAGCTGTATTTTTTTGCGTAATTCTCCCTTACATTTATGCACCCTAGCTTTCTACCACCATCGGCAAAACAACTGAACCCTCCTAGGATAATCTGATGCACTTCATCGATGTGAAAGGCCTTCTTATTTCCTATCTTTCACTACCTTTTCGAAGTCGTAAATGTTCATGTTTGTGAATGATTGTGTTCACTATTCCCTAAGAGAGAATCTCACTTGCTTCTCGTGGAACCTCACAACAGATTTTGCGTCAATGTGGTGGCGAGGATCAGCCGTTCCACGCGGTGAATTAAATACTCATGGGAATGACTACTGTACTTTGGACTGGGAACGAAGCCATCACTGATGGAGCCTTCCGTGACGTCTTTGAGACATTGACCTTATTCAAGTGACTTAATTCTGAGCGGCTGAGGGTCCTATTATCTTACTCTGTGTGGAGCCTTTGCAGATACTCGGATCCTCGGGTGCCGTTTTCATTTACGAAAAGCCACATAGCACCACCACCATTGCCTGGCGTCTCTAATAACAATGTTTGGATGAGTTCGCGAGATGTGCGAAACTAATAATAATACGTCGCACCTGCTACTTACTACCGTGTGTAGTATCTCCACGGTAGCATGGACTTTTATATCTGTGAATTATGAGACTTGATTTGAATAGAACCTCTTTCGTATTCCTTCGGTTGGAAACACTACTTTTCTTAAGTGGTAACTTAACCTTTCAAGATCTCTATCTCTACTTTCTGTAGCGTAAAGAGAAAGTGAACCAGCTATACTCTGCACATTCAAGTCAGTCTGTTACCTTTTGCTTCTGCTGAGTGCAATCACCTTATTTTCATCTGTTGTGCTCGATTTCCCCATTTCATTCTGCGTCAAAATTACGAGCTCATGCCTATTATCTCTCAGCTTAGCTGTTTTCGTATTTCCTTATCATATATTTTATCTGCAAGACTCGTTTTTGAGTGGATCTTCGAGGATTTTCTGCTTTTTCTTTCTGGCAGACAATTTTAGTTTTGCGAATGGGCTCTCTGAAATGTCTCAGCAGAAAATAATTTTACGTGGCTGATCATGAACTATAGTGGAAGTAGGTTCACTTATCTCAGATGACAGTTTGACGTGGCTAGTAGTCTGACAAAATTGAAACATGTGAAAATAATAGGTAAGGTAAAAGAGCTGGGAAATTGGATTGAGTTAGCTCTAGGTGGAGAAGCGGGAACTAAGACCTACTCGATTATCTTGAAGACAAACTCCTTCTACTCCTTCCGCAATTCAAAGAACTAGTAATGCAAAAACAATTCTTAGCTGTTATTAAATAGTACAGCTGCATGAGACTTGTCCAATCGGTTGAACTTGGTTGCCTCTTATTGTTTGCAGGGGAATATGAAGACGATTGAGGAGCTTCTGACTAAGCAACCAAGACCGGCCTTACTGAGAAAGGCGGGTCATATGGCTTGGAGTTAACAAGATTAGCCAATTAACTCACCGTTTATTCCCACCAATTTGAGGTTCTTCCCTCCGAACATATTACTTAAAATGGGACCTTTAGAATGTTGGAACCGAAAAGAGGAGGGTGCTGATGCTGGATTGATGAGAATGCGTGTTAATCACCTTTATATTAGTGTTTCATTGCACCTAAATGCCTGATTTCATCAAGAACTAATTTTGTTAATCGACATCTCTAAGTGTTCAGTTGTACTTTGCACCAAATTTTCCCTTGTATGATGAGGTAGGGTGCTTTTAACTCCAAATTTCTTTGCAAGGCCTTTTAGTGGTTAGAAGTTTTCCGATGAACTATTTTGATCTTGAAATCAAACCACTTGGGAGGCTTGAGATAGTAGTAAGGTAAGAGTACTGATGGTGAAATTTTGTGAATTCGGGTTCATCTCCCAAATAGTGATTTTGAAGTGTTGGAAACGATCTGATGAGTCAAAGAAGCTGGGTGACTAGATTGATTTCATGGGAGTGGGACTTGAGACTTTCTTGCCTCTGCTCTATCTGCGATTTAAAAGTGGATAATATCACAACATTGCGTTATTTCAATTGCTGAAAAATGGATTCTAGTTTCCTCAATAGGTGTTTGGCGTAGTGGATTAATGAGTCAGATTGTGTGTGACATTTTTGTATAGTTTTAAAAGGCGGCAAATGTTAGATGGTCCATTCCTCCTACTAGTGTTGCCAATTACAACTTCACGTGGCCTTCGTTTCTATGATACTGTACCATTTGATTAGACTAAGTTTTCTTTTGAGGAACAGGTTTTGATAAGAGGTCTTATTGCTCGCCTTAATCTTACTCAGACTCTTCAAAGGAACGAGTTGGATTTGGAGGCTATGGACCGAAATCAAATCGACGTCGCCTTCCGCAAGGAGTTACGACGTAGGATTGCGGAGCTACATGAATCCGTGTGTGAGACACAGAAGATTATCAAGGAGGGTAGCAAAGCTGAAAACGACTGGACCGCAAGGAAGAAAACGCAAGGGAAGGTTGGAAACAGGTACAAGAAACAGGGCATTTCGATTCACGGGAGTGCCTCAAAGAAGAACGACTGATCTTGTGAATCAACTTTCTTCCTTTTTTGGTGTCCTTTTCTACATATTGTGCATTACGTTACCTGAACATTTGTCGTTATGTAAATATTGTCTTTGATCTAATACGTCTAGGCGGCATACTGGATTTCAGTGGGCATAAGTGAACACAATGAAGATTTGACACTGGACTGTCAACAGCAAGTTTATTTTCTATGACACAGTGTTGTCAGGCGGTATAAACGTTAAGGCAAAACACACATAATGAATCGAGACCTTCCTGACACTAACCTGTGAGGGAGGGTTACGAAAGTTTGCGCTTGAATGCAAGCTCAATATGTCAACTAACGGAAAAGAGTAGGTCCTAAAAATATAAAGTAAGAGAAGGAGCACGAC
>NW_020170468.1:129906-131207 GCF_000524195.1 Echinococcus granulosus | reverse complement strand
AAAGTGTTCAAGGGACTGAGGCAAGTGCTCTGCTCCGCATCTATTCCAGCATAGTTTATTTTCGAACCAGGTGCTGAGCCATCAACTTTGAATACTGAAGCTAGCGCTACAGCTGTAGGTGGCGTAACCACACAACAGAACCGACAGGGTCAAGAATACGTCACAGCATATGCTATTGCCAAATGAGACAGTCATGTGAGGCGGGGGAGTGCTGCCCAACACAAACTACTCTCTACACTCACGATGGTCAGGCACTTGAGATACTGCCTGATAGCGTGAAAGTTCATAGGGCGTTATCATAGTTGGTAAAAATGGAAGAGATGGGCTGCCCAGCAGCACATTGGTAGGAGTGGGTGCAGCAGTACCAGTTCATCGTGCAATGTGGAAATGGAAATACACATAGTAATGCAGATGCCTTACTTAACAGACCAGACTTGGAGGACTAATTACATTTGGGTGAGTACCCTCGTTCTACGTAAACAAGCTAGATTTCAGCGCATAAACTTGCAGACAACTGATCCGAAGCGGCTTCGTTGCACGAAAGGTGGCATTTCACACCCGCCCACAAGTCGATAGCGAAGGTGACGTTGTCGTCGGGCAAAGTGATCCACCGTGTGTGACAGAAGTGGTCGGAATTGTCCCTAGAGGATGAGATCCTATTACACCAAGACCGAGTCAGATGACAAAAACCCTCAGTAGTTCTACATGCGTCCGCGCAGTCTTTCAAGCCGCACTGCTGCAATTTGACCATATGGAGGAAAGAGTACTCATGCTGCCAAATTTTTCAAGACATACGTGACTTCTGCCGGGCTTGCGCTGTCCGCAGCAAATTCAAAAGTCCTGACTTCACAGCAATCACTCCGCTTCGAACTACGCTAGTAGTGGCTTTGGGAGAGCGAGCAAGCATTGACGCTTTTGGCCCTTTAGCGATGATGGAAATGGGAAGCCATGGCATCTCAGTTACCTTCGATTACTTCACAAAAGATGGCACAGCAGTATCTCTGAAGGTGTCGGATGCTAGAACAATCCCTCACACCTCCTTTTCCTTGCGGATCCGCCGAAATGGAATCCACGGAACCGTACATTACGCTTATGGAGCCAATCTCGATAGTCAGTTTTTGTTAAAGTATGCAAGACTTTCGAGGTTTAAAAGAAGCAAAGCACTTAAGCATTCAATAGACAACGTCCTAATGAAGAGAATGGATTGTAATATGATGAAACTGCTTAAGCTATCGTCTAGGTGCCTCCAGCCGCAGAACCGGGATTTTGGGAATGCTAGTTTCCCTAGCATATGAAGCTAC
>NW_020170468.1:122699-129806 GCF_000524195.1 Echinococcus granulosus | reverse complement strand
AGTCTGTGCATGCATTCACTGATGCTGCACTCTTACGAATTGTGTTCGTTGTTTGTTTAACTCCTGAATTTGTAAAGGGCCACTTTGTGTCTTGGCTATTGTACCTTTGCAATTCCAGTGACCCCAAGCCCTTCTGTGTATCAAATACATACGTTCCGCCCAATGCCTTCTCTCGCCTTCAAGGAAGTCTTAGGGGGCTACACAGTATCTCTGAAAGCACTGAATGCTGAAGCAGTCGCCAATGATTTCTTTATCAAATGAATCTGCCACCATAGAATCAGCACATGCTCACCAATAAAAGTGCCATCCCCGACCACCAATTTTTCGCCAATATACGCAAGACTTTCCTGGCCTTAACGAAGTACAAAACTTAGGCACCCTCAAGACAACATTCAGATTGCAAAAGATGAAGCAAGCTATGCAGAAAGTACATAAAATAGTAAGGAATTCATTATCAATTGTGTAGCGTCCCGAGACTCCCAGAAGACGAAAGAAGACACAATACTCGGGCAAAATATATATTCAGCACAGAGAAGGTGTTCGGGCTATTAGCATGGCCCAAAGGCCAGCCCAACTAGCGAGAAGCAAAAAGGCTAATTCAAAGTACAAAAGCGACGCCACACCAATACCGAGGGATAAGCCACCATCGTATTACAATTGAGTATCTGAAATCTTTAATGGTGGAGGAACTGATGAAATGTTCTCCTACTTTCCCTTAAGTCTGATCATGCTTTTAGCGTTGACGAGATACTCTCATCAGTCATATGGTTCTGAAAGTTGAGAATAACAGTTTAAATCGTAAAAACCCCATGGTCTAATAGTGAGTAGATTACCTGATCATCTGAAAAGTTAGTACATGTTATGCAAAGGATACACGTGATCAATACTTCAGGAAAAATAATAAGTGATAAGAGCGTTATCGCGCTGAGTATGCAAAGTCACTGGCGACACAGGTGGTCTTTATTGCAGAAACCAGAATGTATCAGTGTTTTATCCATATAAGAGAACGATCACAATACCTCTATTGAAAAATGATAGCAAGTCAACAAAAAACGTGTTTTTAACTCGAAATAACCAGAAGACTTACCTTTTATGCTGTTATAATTTGAACTTTTAGATGATTTTATCTTGCTTTTGTTTTAATAGATCACAATGCTGATAAAATTGGTCGCAAAATTCATTCTTTGGTTTAGAGTCGCATTAGCCAATAGCATCTTGAGTATTCTTCGGATTCGCCATTGATATATTCTGTTTGATTCAGTGTATTATATTCCTCGGAGCATGATCCTCTCCCTTTATAATGATTTCATCCAATAATTTTCCTTCGAACCAAACGGATTTGTTGCAGATGCCAGCCCACGCGGAAAAAAGCACCGAACGCGAGGCTGAGATGAATGAGCCTTTGAGGAAGAAAATGTTGCTCGAAGCCAGCGCTACTGGGATCCAGTTAGCTTGCAGAGGTGGAGTCAACGCAGCCAATACGTCGAAACTGCTCACTGGCCCATGTATTGGAAGTATTGCCAAGCTAACTGTTGGGAGCGAATTTCAGGACCCCGTAATATTGGAACGTCTGAAAGGAACAATTAAGTTGAAGCTCCAAGGTTCTATTACACAGGCTGTGAAAGGGCTACTCAGTATGGTGTCTCTCTCTATTGAGGAGGTTAACTATTTGAAAAAAGTGACCCAAGAATTGCAGAAACGTATCCGGAAACTGGAAACCATCTCGCGAAAGGTTGAAGCGCTTATTATCGAAAGTGTAGGTTAAGTCACTTATGTAATGCATGAGGCCTTATATTTTTTGATTTTATCGGCAATAGCCTCATCCTTTTTACTCCTAATTAAAAGCCTTTGTTTTGTATCTGCTAATGTGGGCCTAAAAACTGTCTTAGAAATTACGGAAAGTGTTGTATTTGGATTGTTTTACGATTTTTATCCTTTAACCTGTCGCACTAGTATGACTTCCACCAATTACGACAAAATCATCCTGAGTTATTTTTGTAAAATCGGCTTGTTTGTAAAGCCCTGTATAAGTCTGAGTTTATGATTACTTTGGCGATCGTGATGGTGGATGCTTGGCAGTTATGGGTTTGTCTGGCACAATTACAGTCATGCCTATTTCGTATCGAGGTTATAGCGTAATTGTCTGCCATCACATACTTCCCAATTCACAGTCTTATTTTCAATCTACTCCTCTTCCTTAGCTCCGTCTGTTGCTACTATTCTGTTTCCTTTGCTGTGAGATTATTTATACGCAGTGAAGTCTCATGAGGTATAAGCTGCTAATGTATGATTAGCTTTCGTCGTTTTATGGACCTTGGTGTTTCCTAATAATGATCTCTTTAAGGAGCTTCTGTTCAGCGTTGGTCTCCCCTGTCACTGAGTGTTTGGTTTGAGGAGAGGAGGACATGACTGACTTAATCGCACTCACCAATTTGACTCTTTATTCCTTGGAATATATGTGTCAAGGGCAAAATTGTTTTAAGGGTACAGAATATCTAGAGCATCGTTGGAATCGCGTGTTCGTAGTCATCAAGTTCTAAACTAATCTAAAGAGCGTGGTAGAATACGAGTGCTTAAATTTTGGTGGAAAGGGTTACTTGAGGAAAACCCGAAGGAAGTGGTAAATGCTTTCATAATCTACCATATTGTCTTATATCTACGACATATCTATCCAGAGATCTGGCAATATTGTCACGATGTCAAATTTTCATCACTTTTTTGGACATTTTTATCAAGCTCTGGGCTTTTCATTTTTGTTATAGTTTATCAGCTTCAGCCTTTATTTCTTCACCTTAGATGCCCCCTGCTCCCAAACCTGTAGTAGCAGCGGTGGATCATCCTCTGGAATTGAATACCGTCGTCATTCCGCCGCCTCAGTCCCAACAGCTCTCCGAGGCAACAACTCAAGCGCCTACGACAGCATACATTGGTGGGTTCCCATTTTCCTTACCAACACGTATCTGCATCATTCCCACCAAATTACTTTTCACTTTTCCTCCATTCCGCAGCCACTGGAACTCTACCAATATCACCGAACCTGCCATCCTCTTCCTCCTACCCTCTTGCCCAGAAGCCACAAATGTCCCCGCCACAAGTCTCACAAGCGGCTCCTAACCCATTTGTCACCTATGCCACCACCCATCTGGCTGTCGAGGCACCTCAGACGGTTGCCTCCATCGCGCCCTTGCCCGCGTGCGACCTTCCAGCGTCGTCCCTTAATGCGTTGTCCATCTCTGTGCAGCCTCCGTTGCTACTTTCTATTTCTGTATCTTCCGAGGGTGAATCCGATTTCCTCTATTTCATGTAGCTAGATGGAGGTTAAATGGATGGTTTGATTTTTATGTATGCAAAGGTGGTGTTGGGCATTTTAATGACTAAAAAGTTGTGGGAATTTCAGTTCAGACTGGTCAATTACAATATCTGAAATATGTTTCAACAAGCTGCTTTTTATTATTCTTTGCCAGTAAATTGATTGTGCGCCTCATTGGATTTCCAATGTATTTTGAATCTCTAAGTAGAATTAGACTGATTTGTTCCTTTTGTGTTATGCATTTGTGATCTTGTTCTCTTTGACTTCTTGGCTTATTTTCTGAAGTAAGTTGCATAACAGTATGAGTTAAGCCTACGCTGTGGTTATATTGTTACGTGTGTTCTCCACTTTTCTTCTTCACATTATTTGAAACCTAGTTTTAGTGCCAGATGCTATTTTAAAGTAGGCGCTTAATGATAATGGACATAAAGTAGTCCCGAAGACTTCTGTGCGTCTCCTGTCACTTCCACTTTAACCAGTTGAACATGCCATTCAATATCACTTAAACTTCCTATTTCCACGTCAAATGAAGTCTGTAGATTTTATTGGCTTACAATAAACCCATATTTTTCGTTTAGACTTCGAAATGTCGACTTAATGACTCCTGCCTTTTGGATTATTTTAAAATCTTTTTTTTCGTAGGAATTTGCCTTCAATGGGAACTTGACTCTGTGGAATTTTCGTTCGAACCGGCAGCATTCTACGAGTTATACAGCTACGCAAGCTCAGATGTCGATCCTCGTTTTCCACTATCCAGCGACGTATGGCAAAAGGTAAGCTTCTTTACGAACTTTCTAATTTTTACTGAACGCAAATTTCGCTACCATAGTTGAGACTGCGTTTGTCATATGTATTCAACACTTGTCTCCTGGTCACCATTGTTGGCTGCGACAAGATTTAATGTTTATTTGCAATCTTTAACTGTTTATGAAAGAAGTTGAATTCCTTGTTTTTACAGATTTATTGAATCGAATCAAATTCTTTCAGATGGAATGGTATAATTTGTATACGGGTATAGTTCTTTGGTTTGCTCAAATGTGCAGATTGTTGCGGAGAAATTTGGTTTTATAAAACCCCAAATGCCCTAATTGATTTTAATTTTAATATACAATCAAGTAAAATCTGCTTTTTATAAAGTTTTTGATAGTAATGAATTTGGCTTAGTAAAGTATCACTAATTCTCAAAAATGCCTCTAAACCTTTCTTATATTCTTTAAATTATGGTTTTGGAATCGTCCGTTTATCCACACTTATATGTAGAGGTGGGATATATTAAAAATCTATTATGCTTCATACATTATGAATCAAAGGTGCTTGCTGCACAAGTTTAAAAGATGTTTCTGGGTTCTATAATTTTCGACAAAAAATCTCAAAGATTGACTTCATGGCTGATCTAGTAATACTTCAAAAATGGTACTTAACCTGGCAGCACAATGAAAGCTAAGTCCATAAGTGTTTTTTTCTCACTTTATATGGTGAAATTGAACTTTGGATTACTAATTTTGTGTATTAGTGCTATCAGTTAACAGACGAACGAATCCCCCAATAAGGCTCAGTTCATACTCTTCCGCCAAGATATTAACAATCGTCTGCATGATGTTATCGAGTAACCCGATTGAATACATTTCCAAACGTGACTAAGGCATCCAGTAACTGATTGGGCAGCATGGAAGCTAATCGGTCTAGCACAATCTCAAAGGAGCCTTTCCTGTATTAATGCTAATGCCTACCTTTCGTTATAGGTCGGTACCATTGAGGCTTTACCGTTGCCGATGGCTTGCACTTTGACAAGTGTGCAACCGGAGAATGTCTATTACTTCGCTCTGCGCTCTATTGATCGGTTCCAACGCACCTCCGAGTGGTCTAACGTAGTTGATGTGCAGGTCAGCTAGTAGAATTTTTCTGCTCTTTCATTCCACCACCCCCTCCTTCGCTGTCCCCTTCTTTCCATGCCTGCCTAGCATTAATAGCCTCACCTCTGTATAAAGTTACTCTGTTTGTATCTATAATGTATTTAACGCCTTTGTATAAAATATTTGGAATTTGTTGCCCTTGCCCCCCTCTGCCTCCAGCCTCTGTCGACCTGTATCCCTGCTAGGTACTTAAATGCATCATTTCCGTTGAAGAAAACACCTCATACTGAACGGTTTCTTCACAAGATTCTCTTCCTCCATCTTATTTAGATATTGTGCTTCAAATGCGTCATGCATATACAAGTATTTGTAGGCTTCTTTTCCCCCCAATACTAACTGGTAGATGGGCCGATTTATGAGGTTTCAAGTGGTGCTATTGATGTTGTTGCGAATGGAACGTGATTCCGATAACTTACTACATGACGGTTGGAACCTTTGTCTCATTTTTGGCCTCCGCTCCTACTACCGTAAATTCATTAATACAAAAAATGTTTATGAATGATAATCCTACAAAGATTTTAGATTTGTTTATCTCGGTACGCTCAGCACTCAGGCAGAGCGGAAGGATCCGTTTTACGGCCATTTCAGAAGGTCGTAATTAAATACACAGTTTAATGAACACTCATAATCATGTAGCTAGGGACAAATTCGTAAAATTTTGACGTGCAGACCAACTTTCTAGGATGGCACTTGCAGTAGGTTTTTTTCTCCAGAACGCAATGTTTAGTCGACAAGAAGGTAGACTGGACCAACCTGACCGAAAAGGTGATTCAATCTCCGTGGCAAGCTACAATTTCCTCACGACTTCCATCGCTTGTAGAACTTCACTTTACCGCAATAAATAATGCCTTTAACAAATCTTGACCTAGGAGTTTAGAACTGAAGGTAGGAGAGTAACCGTAAATATTGCACTGGTGACAACGTCGGCAAACTTCACAATGGATAGAGGCTTCGCCAAATGACTCAAGCACGCCAACTTTAAACTTTGGCCCTATCGGAGAGATAAAAAACTCCGAATCTTACGTACCCTTTCCCGGAACTTTTACTCGGCCACCATGAAAGTTGGGATAGCTCCGGGTACATGCTAGAATGATACATGGACCCTGCCCAATCTGACAAAGCTCGCCTTCTGCGGGTAATCATCGATAGGGGACGAGGGATGGCCGGCTGTACACTTTGGAAACGGACTTCTCCCACATTACGCTTGACAAACTCCACTGTACAGGCGGCAACTCTCTTAACGCCCTAGTGAGGTTCGCAGCAAAGAAGGGGTGGGATGTGACTACGGCACTACATTACAACAACGACACTGTCCGATCAAATTCACAATGGTCCTACTGAAATTACCGTGTTACGCCCCAAATTTAGATGTGCTCTAATTCTCTCCACTGTGCTTGCTTCCAAACGACTCTCACTCATTCCTGCAAATTCCAGAAAAATTAAGTCATTCATGCGATTCCCCCTTTGACTATTGCGCAGATAGATCAAGAGTAAATCTTGAGATTTTTCCGTCGTTCGCCACAAGGTTACGATCGTTTTAACGTGTAACGGGTAACAACCAGCGGAAAGAATTTCCTATGTGCCCAGGATTAGCTTGTCATATAGTTCATGGAGCGGACTTTCCAGATTGTACAAAAGCTCCTCCGAATTTTGCAGAAAACACTTCATAACCACCATGACAACAAAGCTACAGTACCCTCTCTTTTATTGAGGGCAAGCATCTATGATATCTATAACGTCCCACTTTAAACAGCAGCACTTCACATGAAAAACTTAAGCAGCCTTTGTTTCCGGCTTGCTCTCATTACCCACAGCGAGAATGGAACTTTGAAAGTTGTCCGGTAAGAATGCCAACATCTTCGTGTGCAAACGTTCCAGGCCGGG
>NW_020170468.1:74472-122599 GCF_000524195.1 Echinococcus granulosus | reverse complement strand
TTCATTTTTGGTGAAGGCGTTTGGGAACACGAACACACCACGAACTACTCGCTACACTCACGATGGTCAGGCACTTGAGATACTGCCTGATAGCGTGAAATTTCATAGGGCGTTATCCTAGTTGGTAAAAATGGAAGAGATGGGCTGCCCAGCAGCACATTGGTAGGAGTGGGTGCAGCAGTACCAGTTCATCGTGCAGTGCAGGAAGGAAAACACAGACAGATTAGACATAATAGAACCATCTCCTTAGACACCACCTTTTTGAACAAACCAATGGAGAAACGTTCAACTTACCAATCTCAATACAAGGCTAGTGTACGAGATCTCCTTTGCATCCTCGCATAAACCACCGGTGAAAGACGCCCTTGGGTGTGGTGGCCAGACCTGTGAGGCAGGAGTGGTTGAAGCTGCCCCTAGACGATAGGGTCTTACTATTACCGAGATCAGATAGGAGGACCTCATGGCTTAGTAGTTCCGGGTTCATTAGTACAAGTATTTCTCCTGGATTTATGTATGCAATTCGAACATACACTAGACGGATCGGGTAAAAGGTACTGGCGACCTTCACACCACGACTTATAGTGATTGCGACATTTCAATCTACGTCTAAAGGTTTCCTAGAAGAGAGCGTAGGCCTTGACAATTTGGATTCCTTGTAGGTTGCAAAGAACTTCACAGAGCTTCACAGAGACGGGATTTCTGAAGATCTAAGACACTGAAATGGTCAATCTTCCTTTTTCAATCGGTGCGTTCGTCAGGGCAGCGTCTTTACAACCCGTCATTAAACGGAACTATCCAAACTATAAAACGCGCATGGTACCTAGTCATTCGCAGATAAAATTCACGAATCGCGCTTTTCTTATTCTTCTTACCGGTTCTACTAAGGACGACCACTCTCAGATTTGAGGTTTATGCCTAGGTCGATGATTCCTAACGCATAGAACTGCAGTCAAATCATTAACTACCATTTTGTCGTTAAAAGTGGTTATCACTCTCACCTGAAATTTTCTTATCTTCCATGGAAGTAGCGACCTACAGGTTCCAGGGTACCTATTGCAACTAAAATAAAAGATGAGAGATATTTTTGACCTTGCGCATTTCCACCTGTGTGTTGTATAGCTGGAAAAACATTACGATAGGCATAACCAGTCCAACGTCAATAAAGGAGACAGTGCAGCTCTGTAGATGCATTCCAACCCTTCCCTCTTGGGCGAGGATGCATCGCAAGTTCCACCACCTTTTGAGAAAAAAGACATTTCGAGTGATAAAATTACCTCATCAGCATGTCATTTATCCTGTGACATACAAACCTGCGCACAACCAATCGCAGTTCATGATATTAGCGGAAGATGGGATTTACATACTAAGGCGGAAAAAGAACTTGTCGGAAGAGATGTGCGAAAAAAACAGGGCCTATGAAGAGCAACAAAAGAATGTTCATAAAAGCCAGGAAGCTATGTAATATGCGTTCTTGAATACATATTTTCTGTAGCAAAGGCTAAGAAGAACCAACATCGTAGCTAAAAATGCCCTGTAAAACCATAAATATTTCTTCTTGAATCCTAATTTTGGTTGCGGAATACTTAGGGAGGCCACCATTGTACCTCCGCTGGAAGGCCTGACCTCCGGGAAATACAAGTAGCCCCAAGCCATTCTATATGTCGATAGTACAAACCGTATGTCTCCTTTAGTTTTCAAAAAGTCTCGAATTGCTAAGACAAAGGGTCTTTAGCTACTTTTTTTAATATAATGATCTAAAACCAAAGACAAGTCACAATGGTTTACTTAACCTAGATTTTACTAGGGTCCTGAGAAGCAAGCTACTAGTACGTAAAATTTAGCTCTGAAATATGAAATTCATTTAAATTAACAATGAAAATTTAAAATCTTTGAAAAAGTAAGACGTGACTTCAAAATATTCCGAAGTTTTACACTACAAACTGGACCCTTGCAGTCAGATCAAATGCAGCAAAAAACAGCTTTTTTTCTTTTTAAAATTTTATTACTTATTTATTTAAGCAAGACTTTCTATGCCACCTAATAAAGATTGGTCACACATCAATGCTTAGCCGCTTGTTTTAATAGGCCAACAGTATCATTTGGAGCTTGACCAGCCTTACGTCGTCTTTCAAAGATTGGAATGCAGCGCAGTGATGAGATGTGCTTCTTAAGCAGTTCGGAAAGTGCTGGGATGAAGAAGTTGGAAGAGTTGGTAAAACGAGCATTTAATTATTTGTCTTAGCTTAAATCGGCAAATACATTAATCAGTGCTCTATCTGCTGATGAACTTCCACAAGCTTTTCGATTGGCTTTTAAATTGCTTGATCAAACCGGAAGGAATATATGTTCATCAAAGGCAGTTTATCAGCAACAGTATTTAACCGGTATGATTGTGCACCGTTTTTACAGTGCATATAGGTAATAAGCGAAGACACAATAGTTGCTCCTGCAAACCTTTGAGGGTTAACAGTGTCGGGATATCTTCTCCGCTCAGTACTTCTGCCGAGATTCGACTAAAATGCCTTCAAGAACGCATAGATCAAGGTTCCACTAATACTTACGTGGGTTTTTTTCTCAAATTTTTAAAAGACATGGCATTCATCATTATTTCTGAAAATTGCTTATCGGGGTTCCCACTGGATTCTTAGAAAAATTTTCAACACAAAAACAAGAAAACTTCCAATGTTAAGTTCACAATGCCTTTTATAAAAAACACTCTTATTTTAGTTCTCTTTTGGAGGACAAGTTTAAGTGTATGTATTAGCATATAATTTGTGTACCCCAAACTCGTGTCTTTTTTCACCAATTCTTATCCTAAGCTATTTTTATCGTACTATTTACTAGGATTTCAGTTAGTGTTCTTATCAATTATTGTAAAATTCCAGACATGGATTAGTTTTTCTATTTAATAGCATTTCTAAAATTGAATATTTCAAAATATGTGTGCATTTAATTTCGAGAAACTCTAAGCTATCCCCTTGACTCAAGAAGTCACATAGGCTTTGACTCTCTTCATTCGTATAAAAGCAATGTCATTCTTTCTCGTTAATTATTATTTTCTTGAAACAGAGTATATTTAATTAGCTAGTAATTAAATAAGTTTTGCATTGATCTTTTTACTTTATAAAGATATTCAACTAAATATTAAACTCCGATTTTGCTTATGGTTTGCCCTTTCCTGCACTATCTTAAATTCTTTTACAATGTCTCTTTACAGTCATCTCTTGCAAATTTTCGACAAATTGTATACAGTTTTAACTCTAATAATTTTACATTCCAAGTAATGCATTATAAAGGATGAGTATTCTTGGAGTCAACTAATTTGTCCTTTCCAATGCTAAAGGTCGTAATTAAAATTAACAAATATTTTCTCCTTGGAATCTTTCTTGTCTTTGTTCCTGTTTCGACCACTTTATCTACCATTTTTTTTCTTGCTCCACGATTTTTACAGTATAAACGTTAAACTGGGTGGCGTAAAGACGTTCCAAACTCTAGGAAACTCATGTTGTCACTTTCCTCTGACCTTTTCGCTTTTCTAAATGTCATACACGCCTTCGCTCCAAACGAAAACACTTTATGCAAAAGTGTATGTACGCATGTGTTTGTGTGTTTGTCTCCGCATAAATCATGCACTCAACTTTTCGATATGAGGAGGGATAGAGAGGGTAAGGGCACTAAAAATTGAGTGCAAACTGTACCAAAGTCGGTCTCTCCTTCGCCTGCCTTCAACGAGAGAGACAAGCCAGAAAACTCCCATGGAGATATAGCCTATTGCAATGTGAATAAAGACCATTCAAGTAGCGATAACCCCAACAAAATAAACTATGATGTTGACGCTAACTGCTTTGTGTGCTATGCGTAACGTGTAATAACGTGTGCGTGTGTAGTTTTAATGGAAAAACTCCTCTTTTTCTACTGCCTGATGCCCAAATTTGCTTTCTTCGACATTTTTGTCGAATTCACCTATTTTAAATTAAAGCCTTAATATTACTCTAGCCTCCTGGAATTCTGTACTTTCTTTTCTTTTTCCAAATCTTACGCTATCATTTTATCAATTTACAAAATTCCTCGCACTTTATTTATTTCCGTAAAAAACCTTTTCCCTGTCAGGCACAAACTTGTGCTTACTGGTGACAATTAAAGTGGTTCATCACGAACATTTTTACCTTGCCATTGCTGCTTTTATCAGTAATCCGTTCCATCTAAAATCAACTACAGGAGAAATAGTGCCAGTTAGGAGAAAAGTATTTATCTAACAAAATCAGCTAAAAAATACCTAGCTTTGTAATTGAATCACCAGTGAAAATTATGGTTTTACTAAGAATTGTTTTAAAATAGATTACTTTAAAAACATGCACATGATTCTAGGTGATGAAACATAAAATTCACGCGGAACCCCAAATTAGCCTTTTTTCCACACCTCCCTAGCACATGACTGCAACACACGGGCTGTCTCTAATTATAGAGCTGTCGCGTCAAGTTAATTGCGAGCGGTTAATGCTTGAGCTCCCTGATCCACAGATACATTGGGGGTTTTTAATACATGCCTTTCTCCACTTTGTCAAGATGTTTGGTGGATAAGCGTTCGATATGTGTATTATTTGTGGCGATAGGTAAGAGTGGATTCAAAACAGCGACCATTTAAAATGTAAATTTTTTGACCGAATATCAAAGAGCAGTTGTACAACTATTTACTCAAGGATTGCATCAAAGTCGCTAAACTGTAATGCAACAATATTTTGTTTCAAAGAGGATTGCTTTGGAGGTTTGTCCTGTTTTCTACTGATGTTTTTACTTCCAATTTGTAGAAACGTAGTTTTGGATAATAAACGAGAAATAAAGGGCGTGTGGTGATGAACAGTCTCATTTTCGCATTGATATTTAGAACTGAATAACGAATCACTCAGAAAGAAAGTCTTTTCAAGGTATCTATCAAACATACTTTTTAAAAACAAAAATTTGGTGTTTATGAAAACTATGCCTCTCTCTAATTGTCCAAGCTTAAGCAACTAGGGACAATTTCAGAAACTTTTTTGCGAATTATCTTTCGACCCGCTTACCTTGCATATTCACTAGTTTGCTTTCTGAATCCCCAAAAGAAAAGACTTGGTTGTTGACATTTAAATTTTAAGCCGAAATTTGATACTTATAAGTAAAATCCTAAGATGTCATTTATACTGCAAAGATTTGTTCCATTTGTCTCTATAGATTTTATCACAAATCGCACAAAATCTGCCTATAAAGTTAGAAATCTTTTATCCTATTCGGCAATACTCTACTCATATTACTTACCTCGATCATTCTAGTCCCTAATTAGAAAATAATAATCTAGCGAATAGGGGATTCGGCTGTGATAACTGCTTACCAGAGATCATATGAGCGATTCGCAAATGCCACGCGATTAGTGATTTGAAAGTTACAGCTGACACTGAAAAGCCTTGAACAAACACCATAACTTTGATAACACTTTTAGGCCAAAAGGTGGGCAAATTTCTTTTTAATTAGGTAAACATGCTAAAAGTGTTCATCAAACTTTGAGTGTTGCGAAATGCGGGGCGCAGCAAGGCGAAACATTGTTGCGTTCCAAGGTTTCCATTGTAAAATGTGGCATTTTGGCTTTCCAACTCTACCGCTCTCGTTCTCCCTCCCTCCTTCTGGACCCCACTTGAAGCTAAAAAAATCATCTGGTAGTGTTTTTTGTGCCTCCGATTCAGAAAAAAACAGCTGACGAAGCGATGTTAAATTGTGTATGCGTGTGCACGGGATTGCGAGCCCCAAAGTCAACGGTTTTCCATGTTTTCCGCGCATGTGCACGAAGGAGGTGTTTATGTGTGTACATTTGGCGCTGTCAAAAATTTACGGGTCTGTCGGTATGGGCCACCCTGCTTGCGAACATCAAGCCACCAGCCATTTGTTTGTTTGTTTTCTCGCTGCCCCGCGATTATTAATTATTGCCCCACACGATTACTCGCACACCTATACACACCCTATGAAAGCGTTTTTTCTGCCTATTTGACCTCATTGTGATGCCGGTCTTGTGGCCTCTGCGGAAGACCGATTTGACTTCCACGTTTCACTCGCTCTCCTCTAATTATACTATTTTCGTTTCTGTGCTGCTCCACAACCTCTTCCTTTGAATCGATGCTCTCCCTCCTTAAAGCCAGCTGATTTGTTTCAAAAATGCAAACATTTGTATCTAATGTTCTCCTTATGCTTCATGTAACTTCAAGAGCCCTGCTGTTACATGGATTTTAAAAGCTTAAATTGTTCCACTTGCTTTTTGAAGATCATCGTATTTCAGCTCAGTCTATTTAATTTTACGAATGCTTTGTCAACTTACTATATTGGGTTCTTATATGGAATTAGCTGCTTATTTCAAGGATTTCTCCTCCGGCTAGCTGAAAATCACTGAAGAAGTTGGAGCTGAGCTCTACCTGTTTTTACTTTACTAAACGTCAAAACAAAAGTCAAGGTTTCGGCTGCAGTTATCTCTATTGGGACCAAAAAAAATGGAGCTTAGTGTATCACAATCATGCGGCAGCTGGCCCTGACATTGGAAAGCAGAGAGAGAGTGAGATAGATAGCTTAAGCAGGGAGCAATTAATGATGTTGCTGATGCTGCTAGTGCTGTCGCCGCTGCTGCTGCCACGCCTCAGCTCAAATATGCTCAACCGCAAGCTTTCGTCTGCAAAACCGAGGCAAAAAACCAAGCCAGCCATCTTGTTTTTCCCGCGATTGGCGAATTTTTTATGGCATGAACGACGGTTGCTTTGTGTGTGCGTGCTCGCGCTTCCCTCGCACGCAAGCATCGCCGCACGGCACGCTTTTCATCACGTCATCGCACCTCAAACAAATGCAGGTGGCACGTCCGCACCGGCACGTTCGCCTCACTCTTTGGGCGGTCTTTTGAATTCTCTCTACCTCTCTTGCTCGCTGCCTCGCTCTCTACCTCTTACTCTCCCTGTCTGCCTCACTCTACTGAGGCGGAAAACAACTCTCTCCGACTCGTGTGTGGGAGAAAGTGGGAGAAATTGTGTGTTTGTGCGTGAACATCGTCATTTTCTCTCCGCCTGTCAAGTCAAGTAGCACTGAGTCGACAGTTTACGCGGTTTTTTCCTCGCATTTTCCCAATCCGTTTACTGTCCTCCCACCGACTCGGCCACCCACCTACTCACTAGCCAGCCCATCCACCCTCGGGTCTACCGCAGAGGCAAAATTTAGCATTCGTGGTTTTGCAAAAACGCAAACGACTGTTTTAAGGCGCAAAATTGTCACCGCGGACGAACGCAAACCTGTCGACTTGATTGGCCAAGCAGCGTAGCTGTTATTCTCTTAGTCCCATTCTCTTGCTCTCTAGGGAACTGTTTTAAGAAGGAAATCGCGCTAATTAAGAGTTATGCCACCAATTCATTCCCATACGTTTATTCATTCTTTGCTTTCCTCATTTAAAATGATTGCAGGTTAGAAGTCAAAATCGGAACATTTGATCCTAAACATTGATCTTGAATTGACGCAGCTCGAAGATTAAGCCGTTCGTTTTCCCTAAAAAAAAGAAGTAAACAAAAAATTCCTCTTCATTTGAAAAGTTTTCGGCACTAAAAATTGTAATTTTTTCATTGTGTTCACTGTAAGGATGATCTTGGTTATCTTTTTGCGTTTGATACATAACCAGCAACAATTCAGTAAGGGAAGGCTTTCACAATTAATTATGAAACTCCTGATTTGAATGAGACGCCTACCGACACGATCGGAGTCAGCAAATCCGCGTACTAAAAGCCACCGAAAGTGCGTACCCAGGTACGTGAAGTGCGGCCACCCACAGATGGAAAAATTATTTCTAATCATTCTTCCGATGGAGGGCCAACAAGAGAGCGCGAGAGAAAGCGCCCTAGACAGGCGGCGAGAAATATTACCTTCGGCTGAACAAATTTTCCTCCCCCACTTTCCACCAGTGCAAAAATCCTATTGGAGCAGTTGAATTATGTCTTCAAAGATCGCAGAAAAAAGTAATCAGATGTTACTTGCCTCCCTCTCATGTAAACGCGTCTACTCGAAATCACACTTTTGGGCGAAAATTTCCCTCGATGGCACGGTGGGTGGCCGTTTCTCAGTTGTGACCCAAAATACGGATTTTTGACAGACCCAGTCATTTCTCCCTGTTGTCGAAAACAAGGAATGTTTATGCAGTGACATCTCTAAGAGTCGTAGATCTACTAGAGACATCTTTAATGCCCTTAGAAGTAGTCCACTGACGCTGCAAGTCTTAGTGTGATCGCACTTTTCACTTTTAGTCAGGCAGTCGAAGTGTTACTTGTAGAGCTCGCATCTTGAGAATTGCCGTGGACCACACACAAGGCCAGCAAGAGAGCGAGAACTGAAAGCGACTGCCCAAAGGACGCGTAGGAATTAGTTTGTAGTAGGTGCTGTCGGTGATGTCGTTGCTAGTTTTCTGAGCCTGCTTTTGTGTGAGAAATATTATTTTCGTGTGCGGGATTCCATCGCTATGATATAATCGCTCTCCTACAAACATACACACGCACAAACGCAAGTTAATTTCCCTCGGGTGTGGTCGGCTATGCTTGAGCATACTACTTAAATTAAAAGAAAAAAATCTTAAAACGACGGAAGTGGTTTTTTGCTCTTAAAGAGCTAGTTTTGCATCCGATTGCCGAAAGATTAGGTTTGACTCAAATTTTGAAGGTCGGCTAATAAGCACTGAGTTTTTGCGTTGTCTTCAAGTGGTAATCATCTCCGATTGTAGAAAAAGGGGTTTGAAATTTTGAAATAGTCACGAAGAGTCTGTAAGAATAATTTTAGGGCCAGTACACTGGGGAAAGGCTAGAATAGGTTTACGAATAGTTAATTTTTTGCATTTTTTCTATCGCGATTTTCGTAAAAATTTCTTGTTCTTTACAATTGCATGGATACACATCATTTTGCCCCATGCTTGAGGACTCAAATTTGCTTATGTGACAAAATATTTCTATAGTATTTATGAAGCTACATTCTTTCGCCTATTCAGCAGCCCAGCCAACGTTACGACTTACACTGACACCGATTTTCGAGTTCAAGATCATTTAGTTCAATTTATACGGGTCCTTAAGTGTGATTTCATGAGTATTTAAAAATGACTAAAAAAATATTGCAAAGGAAATAAAACCAGCACAGTTAAATAACGGCCGTGAGTACATGAAGTCGATTTTATGCACTATCAAACAGAAAAGCTCTGTTTTATCGCCTGCATCTTAAACCACAATCATTTAGCCTAATTAAAAAAGAAAAATTTTGATTTTATCTCATCTTACAGAAATCAAGTTGTCATCTACATTATGGTGTTTTTTTAATCAGAGAAGAAATGATGATCAAAATACAGGTTAAAACTTGGAAATATTTTTTCTTTCATTGTAATTTGATGACAAAAATCAAATTTATTAATATTCCAGTTTTGTTTGATGATTGAATTCATCCAGAATTTTGCACCAAATTCAAAACACTTTCCTATAGAACTTATTTACACTATCATGCACAGTTTACTGACTTGCCGTCAAGATATCAAATAAATAAAAAAGTACAGCAAGTACCGAAATAAATCGTTCTTATTAAGTGCTACACAATTTTATGGTTTGTAATAATTGAGAAACCTCAATTGAACTGCAGTTTAACTTCGTGGTTTGCCTCTATCCTGAAAAAGGGATAATATTTTGAATAAATAGACGCAATGGAACAATAACCCTTGAAAAACCATGATTTAATTGAGAACCAGTACACCGTTTGAGTTTCAGCATTTGGAATGTAGCACCATCTAATTTCTTAATACCCACTCAAGGGGCTTCAAGAAGTTCTCCCGAAAGCCCAGGTGTAAAAATGGCACATTTATTAGTCGGAATTAGCGCGTTTTGCTCCAAGCCTGCATATCGCATTCAAAAAGGACGCAGAAAGAATTTTGCTCGCCTGTCACATGCGCCTGCGCGCTGATGCGTGAGCGTGCGTGCGTTCGAGGCTTCCTAAAACGGTCTTCTTTTCCACCGTCCTGTTTTTTCTCGACTGTCACACTTCTCGCTGTATTTCACCTTGGCACCTCGCGACAATGCTTTTTTGAATCGCATCTCTTCGGGTTTTTCTGTATTACTTTGTTGATTTTCCGACGGCTACACAAATTGCCCTGCTGGCGGCGGTGATAGAAGCGGAAAAAATTACCCCCTTCTTCCTTCCTTCCTCCTACTTTCCTTTTTTCTTTAAATTTATGCGCGCACATTTACCCTTTCGCGCATTTGTCAGACTAAAAACTCAGAGGAGTTGACAAATAGAGTTTCTACTAAGATGCAAAGGGGTACAGTGGCAAAGTTTGGTGGTGGGAATTCCTTCAGCTTGCTATAAATTCTCCCAGGTCAAATGTTATTTTTCCTCCAGCATATAAATGACCTAATTCAATAAATAAGTGGAAACATAGAATAAGCTAACTTTTTGACTAACTTAGTAGAAATGTCTTCCGGCGCTTAAAATACTAGGCACCAACTTCATATACTTTTTACTTTTGGTAGCACCACAAACCATTTACTCCCACTTCGTTTATTTCGAATTCAGAAACATTTTGGTTTATTTAATTGAATAAAAAACAAATTGCTAGCATGTATTTAAAGGATTCTGATGGCTGTGTGTCAATTGCGCCTTTGGAAATGTTCAGCACAGATAATGGAAATTGTAATTTCCATTCACATAAACAAGCCCTCCTGTAGGATTTTTTGCAAAGATGAGGTTTTTGGCCCCAAAAAGCGCAAAACGAATTTAAATTGAAGTTTGTAGCTATAACTTAAGTTTCTCTTTAATCGCATTTTCGAAGTTCATATCCTGTTTTCCGAACTTCAGGAGGTATAGTTTCCTCTAAAATTGAAATTTTAATATCTTGCAGTAAGGAATACGTGGTTGAACAGCACGTTCGTTTAATTTTGATTTTTTCCACTCCACTGAAAACACGCGAAGGCTAATTTCTTTATTTTATCCTCCAAGACCCTGAGTTTAGCATCATATTCCAAACGTTCAAAGTATTATTTTTTCCTATATTAATCGATTCAAATAAATAATAAAAAAACAACGTTTAAATATTTTTTAAACTACTTGTAGGTTCAACTTAGAGGGGTTTTAAACGACGGGTTAAATACGAACATTCTCTAATTTTTATTCAAATTTACTTTCTTCTCTAATCTAGCAGGGGTTTCAGTTGAAAGGTGGTTTATGCAACGCTGTAAGGTAGTATGGAACTGCGAATTCTGCGAAAGCTATCACCAGTTTCTGCTTGTGCATATGTGCGTGCGCGTGTGCGCGTGCGTAACCCTCCCTTCCCCCGTCTTCCCCCAGTTCTCCCTGCGTGGGAGCACAACACGTCCTCACCACCGGAAAGATCAAAAAGGGGCGATTGTTACACTTGGACGGTTGTCCTCTCTTCCCTCTTGCTCCTCCCCCTAGCATGAGCTGCCGCCCCGTAACAGGTGAAAAACACTGCTGTCGGTCGGCTTGATTGTTTTATAGTTTCATGTACACAACCGCGCCCCTTATTATCATGTAGGACACAAACTGTGAACAATCATTACGGTGACGGGGACGAGGCCGATAGTAATAATAGCAAGAACAGTCATATCCACAGGCCTCTTGGTGTGCCTGTGTGCGTGTGTATGTACATTTGCGTCTGTAAGTGTAACAAAGGAAGGGATACAAACCAAAGGGTAATAAAGATACCGTCAAAGGGAGTAATGAATCTACGTATCCCCTCCCTTTCCTGCGGTTAGTGATCCACTTATGTTATTGCTCGTTATCAAGATTGATAAAGATCAGCTTCGATCGACGAGTCATGTTAACTACATCTCCTTAAATTTCGTACTTTATTGATCATAAGAACAACCAGAAAGAAACTTTATCCTGTCTTTCAGCGCAGTTCGCAGATATTCACTATGAGCCATTTTAAACATTTATAAAATCGAGTTATTAATTCCACCAAATAATATTTGCTTGTAATTTCCAGGATCTACGCGTCCAAGACCCTTGTTAATGACTGATTCAAAAAGATAGACATAGCTTTGTTTTAGCTTCACCAAATTCTAAAATCATGGCACTATTTCATATCAGTAACATCATTTCTTAAAATGTTATGTGTAAGCTTCAAATAAATTTATTTGGGTAGTCAAATTAAATTTCAATTTTGTTGCTAAGTAAAAAGCTGGGTCATTTTTTCCGCGATCTCTCATTCTAATGTTTCAACTAATATACTAGGTGGAATGTAGAGCAGAAATATTTTTTTCTCATTTACTCACCGACTCTGTTGGGTTAATGGCAAAACCGGCTGATGTAAAAAACTGTTATGTTTGAGTTAATTATGAAAGGACAAGCGGGGTGCATGGGAGAAGAAGGGGAGGTGAACATTTTTACTATCCCCTTGTCAAAAAACCATGAATGAAAGTGGGTATAGTGTCTCATCAATCCGAGATACTCCGGCACACCTAGCTTTTTATATACGATTTTATCAAAAGTGTTCCCCGCATGCGGAACGATACATGGGGCGATTGTCCTCTAGGGACGGGGACAGTTCTCTATTCACACATTCATAGATGGAGACAATGTTTTATTATCGCATGTCACCACCACCATCACCACTTACACCACCTCTGCCATCACAATTATCGCCATGATACTGGTATTAATTACTATCCCCTCTTCACGAAAGTGGCTTTTTGATCTGAAAAAATAGTGCCTTCTCTTGCTCTCTTATACCATCTTATCCAAAATTCATACCCGCATTGTAGAGAGGGAGACTTGGTAGGTTGGACTGAAAGAGGTTTTCTTCTCATTTTTAAGTGGTGAGGCTGAAAGAGGTCGGTTAGTTCACAAATAGGGAGGAGGTTGTATGTACTTAATAATTCATCACGGTTTCTTCCCTCGGCACCGTGGGTGGTGGTATCCCATGGGACTTCTTCGGGTGTACGCATAACCGTGACGAGGTTCCTCGTATTTTCAGTAAAAGTGGTTCTCGTTAAATTCATTTTTTTTTTTGGGGTTCAATCACCAAGATAGGCCTATTAAGGCAAGTGTGAAGAGGTACAATGGCTTTGACGGTAGTGCGTTTGGATAATAATTTACGATATCTACTTCTCAACCAGTCTTACTTAAAGCTGACTTCTCCCCTTGACATCTAAATACCAACAGAATTACATTTGTAAATATTATTTGCAGTTAGTTTCTCTAAAACTATTAGCACTTGTACAAAACATTATTACACCAGTAGACTATTGGGTTAAGACCTCTAGTACCGAGTCATAATGTTGATAATAATAACATGAAATGCCAGATTCCATCAAAACCCTATGCACTATGCTAAACTGGTCATACATCTAGCTACATCCCAGAGGTATTGTAGTTTCTCATAAAAATAGCTCATGTAGCCTCGCATCATATCGCATGGTTCATTGTGCCCATCAAATTCCAACGCGTCTGCACATGTTTTAGCCCCTAAATTATTTAAAGTTGGAGGTATTTTTCTTATACACTACCTTGAATTGTGGCTTCTACTTGCACAAAGGACCACCTACCATGAAGATATCTCACTGGCTGCCAAACCCGTACTTCTGAAGCGTTCCTCCACAAGAAAACAGCTCATGTATTGTTCGGTGTGCATAGCCTTCACAATTTTCATGCGTGTAAGCAAGCCTAGCGTGGGACTTGTGGATAGCTTTGACTGGACAATAGGACTACGTGCGTATCTTAACTAAGGCAAATAATGCCATCATTCTTCATCAGACATTGCACACCGCCTCCAGTGTGTGGGAATCAAGGTCTGCTTGCGTTCACTGCGACCTAATCAAAGTGGTACACTCAATCTTCGTGGCATAATTCCTAAGGGCCGGAAAATTAGTTAGGTTTAATTTAGTTTAAGACGAGCATCCATGTAAAAAGGTTTGAGCTTTGAACTTATGGCAGAAAATTATATTGTGTTGAGCATCTTGACATCACCTAGCAACTTGAGAAATCAGCAGGGCGTAAGTGAGCTATCTAGGTGCACAAACCCGTCCCATCGATTCGACTTCCCACAAGTAGAGATAGCGGTTATTTCTTTTCTCTCCACCTGCCTCTTCAGCACACAGGCGTCCCTGTGCTTAAGTAAACACTCCCCTTCGGGGATCACTTGGCAATACAAATCTGTTTTACAATAAGAAGCGACTTGATCTCGGTTAGAGCCTCCAATTACACTTTCTCGCTAGATCGCCTTGTGATTTATCCAACTAATCATCTTCGAAATCCTTCCTGATGGTTTCTGCAGGATTCCTTTGAATTCCTAAATCTTCATTATCCAAAAGAACTCAGATTTCGAATTTGCAGGGTCTTTGGCCATGATGGCCATGAAAATTGAGTAAAGAAATTGACATTCCCTATTAATAATTCATCGTGCTTTACAAAATAGCGATAATTTATTTAAACCTCTATACGGGGAGTTTATTTCTTGCAATTCAGTTACAGCGTAAATCAGAATTATTAGCCTATACATTTCCGGGAGTACATTATCCTCCTAAATATCCCATTAGTGTATACGTAGAGCGGCTGATGAAGAAATATGCACTTCCTCGTGAAAATTTTAATGCTCCAATGACCTTTTCACACCTTTGTCTTCATATTGCTAGGGGCCTACAAAAACACGCATGCGTGTACAGATGCAGGGCATGAGTTTCTGTTGATATTTAGCCTGAATGTGTGGCGGAATGGAAGAAACATATATTATTCCTTGTTGCGCGCTTAGTTGCCGACTTTTACACCTCACACATCCTAACCATTTGGAAAAGAAGAAAGTGAATTTGTATCCTCTTTGTCTCAAAAAGTTACCCTCGGACATTCACTCATGTTTGGTTGCCTTGTTTGCACCACCAATCAGGGCTTTTGATCCAATCGGCACGATAGTAAGAGAGGCGTTTCGGGCTGACGCGGAAAAAAACCGAGGTAGCGCATTGTGAAAGTGGTGGTGTCGATGCTGACGATGAATGTGAAGGCAAAATTTATACATTCGGAGACATTTCAGTTCGAATATCCACACCTTTTTTCCGATCCTTCTCCCTCCTTTTCTGTCTTGGTGACCTTTTTCAGCATCTTCCTACGCTTGGACTTTAAATAAAAAATGAAACTTTTAGAGTGCTAAGAATCTATATGGACCAAAGAGTCAATTGGCAGGAAATACATTTTTTAAATCTCGCCTCATGTACACTACGCCGACGCAAAGAAGCTTTTTCTGGCTCGAACAAACCTGGGTAAAGTCTGTCTTTTTGTAAATCTGCAGGAAAATACCACGGGCGAAAATATGGAAACTTGCAATGTACAGGAGGATTTTAGATCCGAGGTTTCAGCAGTCGATTTGACAGCCACTCAACCAGCCTCAGACCACTACGAGTCGGGCTCCCAAAGCAGTGGCAAGGATACTGTCGACGCGACAATTTCCTCTGCATGGTTGACCAAAATGAAGGATGAATCTGTCGAAGATGGGTCTGGGAACCTGCATTATCCAAAAGCCCTTGTACTCGTTGCAAATCCTTCCTACCCGCAATGTTCCTCAGCTCCAACACTCACGATTAACAGCGCTTCCTCCTACACACAGTCGCCGAAAAACAGTCCAGTGAATCCGGTTTTTCCTCAAGGAAGGATAAACGACGCCTAGGAAGTGTGATACCTCTTCCGAATCAACAATTTTCTCGTCTTTCTGAGGTTGAATACTCTCCGAAACGCCTTCCTGATCTCTCCCCATCCACTGGATGTCCATCAAAAAATTGGAAGATCACCCACTCAGATCGACTAAACGCCCTCATTGACGAATGTGAGCGCATCGTGGATGGACGCAAAGTATTCAAATGCAAGTTCTGTGGCAAGATGTATGATATCAAGAGCAGCATGCGCTACCACATGAAGATTATTCACTTGCAGTTGCATCTGCGTACCTCAGAGATGCAGTGTCGCATTTGTGGGAAGCAGTTCACCTGCATCAGTGCTGTGAATCGACACCAGCTTAAGTGTTCGGCGAATTCAACTTCCAATTTCACTTCTACAAATCCCATCCAATCTTCCTGTAGCTCCTCTTTCCTCGCCAAACCCCGACAGTCGTCTCTGCCGACATTTGCAAACCAGTCTACTTCAGCTTTCATGAACCTCAACAGCACTCCTGGACTACGCTGGAGTAGTGTGACGGGTAGTGAACGGCATTCAAGCCGACCAATTTCCAGTCAAGTTCCTTTCACTTTCTCGCCTACAACTGAAACCACAGCGTACATTTCTCCCACCGTGACTACTGCCTATCCTTCTCAATCCACCCGCCCAGGACTCGACTTAGATGGCCAGCGTTTTGCTGGAGGGCCTGAAATTTCGCCACAGCAACTGTGTGGTTCATCACTAGTGCATTCTGTTCATAACCTCGTGGAAGGCATTCCACCGCTTTCATTTAATGAGGTCTTCCTAGCCAGTTTGGGTCGTGCCAACGGAACCACTTCTGGGGAACGGAAGGCGCCGATTTTTGAAGATCTTTCGCCACCCGGATTCATGGGTGCCGCCGCGGCTCACAACTTCCTCGCCTCCTCACCGTCCAAAAGAATGCGGAAGTCAGAAAATTTAAATTATTTTGAGGGGCGGCTGGGCGAAAATCCCTACGAGCGACTCTTCTCTTCGCAGAACGTTACTGCTACCACCTCTGCAACAGCAGTGGCCGTGGCAGCTGCGGCAGCTTCAGGTACAGCCATCGATCTCTCGCTCAATGCCTCCTGTTAATGGACGGAACGACAGGCACATATTGCGTAGACTAAATCTAAAACATCTCTACACTATATCACAGTGGACATCTGTACAAAGCTACTTATCTTACGCTTAATTCTCCTCCCCTCTCTCTCAAGTGCTTTACATGCGCATACGCCCGACGCACTAACGCACGCAAGCATTGGCGCACTCATAAACACGCGTACTCAAACTCAAATTCGAACTCAGACCAGACCGAGCGTATGTGCATTTATACCTCTTATAACAATATGCGTATAAAACTCCTTCCCCTTCTATAGCCAGCTGCCAGTCGATTTTCTACTCATTATTGGTATAATGATTGGGCTAAATTAAAATAATACTTCAATTTCATTCGGGGTGTTGAAAAGTTTTGTATTCATAACTACTGTGTTGATAATTTAGAATTACATTCTTAAAATTATCCGGAGTTGATCGAGATTGTTTCGGTGGTGGCTGTGCTTACTTTACATAGATTAAAAGGATTTCTACGTAAAAAGGCATAAACCTCTCACAGAATCAGATTAGTGTGCAAATACACTCAGTATGGTTCAGTTTATTCTCTCGGTTCCCGTCATTCTTCCCTCTTTCCTGCTCTCCTTAATGGAGCAAACAGTCTCATCTTTTAACCGATTTAGAACGCCCACTTTTTCTTAAGTTTTCTGATGATGAGGATGCAATTTACTAAGCTAGGATTTTAAAAAAACGGCAGTAATTGCAACTTACGAATAATCAGTAATTATACTATATATAACAAATTTTGGAATTAAATTTAACACTTAATTTTAGAGATCAAATCCAAAGAATAACCGAGGCTGTTGGAATAGTATCTTAACAGGTATTTCCCTACTGCTATCCTAATTTAGGGGTAAGTGGCATAATTCGGAAGCAAGTGAAAATGCCTTCGGCTTCGGATGTAAGTAAATGACAAAGAGGGGTCCGATTTTCTTCATTTTGAATGGTACCCGGCTGCTCCGGATTTCTGTGTGTAACAGGTTGCGTCTCCAAATGCGGTCGCACACATTTTGGAATATTTTCGTCGAAATTCGCAGTGGTAAAACACGTACGTATTGAAGTGGTCGAATTCAGAGGCTTTCATCTTGACCGATTTATAAATAAAATTTAAGTCACAAGTTTCAAGACGTTTAACCCAAAAGACCGAGAAGACATAAAGCGATAAAGTAATTCTGCTCCTCATTAATGAAGCGGTTAGGAGACTGGCTTACTTAAAAGCCCAACCAATTAGAAAAGTGGTCTATCGATAAGGAGTTGGATCCAATAGTAATCAAAACACCCTATTTAGTTATGTGATTCCATCAAAAAGTTGCTAAAGATAAGTTCGCTCTGCCTGAGCGTGTGGTATCAAGAGGAGAAATGAACCCATAAATGGATTCAGAACACTTTACATAGTCTAGAGTATGCTGCAGTTTTTTAAGTAACTTTGACAATATTATATAACAGTGAGTAGTCAAAATCAAAATATTTAATCACATTTTTATTAACGAATTTCCGTTTGATATTTCTACTTGAGAAATGCCTTTTTATTTATCGGTTATCTAAAATTTTATGGACATAATCATTCATTGTAAATGAATACTTTTTAAGAAGATTTGATTACTCCTGGTAAATGCCAAGTCTTCATGATACTATTAAAATTAAATGCCAATCTCAATTTTCAAGCGTGTGGCTCTACGTTACATGTTTGTAGGCACTATGGTCTAGTAGTTGTCCCTACAGGAGCTGTCTGTTCATGACATCAGGGATTCCTTACATTACTTCTACTGTTAAGACATGTAAGTGCATTATGTTTTAAGTCTGTCAACAATTATCCGTTAAAGTAAATGTTGATTTTTTGGTAGTATCTATTAAGATAGATAATTTCAGTTGAAAAGAAGTTGCATAACTTTGGATCATTTTAGAAGGAATAGCCCTTATAGAAAAAGTATCGCGCTAACCATACTGTAGTCACTAAAAGCATCTTCCCTTTTTGCCATCTCTCAACCAATTCTTATTCCTGTTATTACGTCAACCCTTTTTAAGTCACAGCTACACATGAGTGGACTGAACCGTAAAGCAGACGGGGTGAAAATTAACTTTTCTATATAAACATGTTGATACATTTTCCTGCCCCTCTGCGTCTGATCCAGGGGTAAGGCTGGCAGAAGTCAGAGGGGTCACGGGGGATACGGATACTTCAGAGAAGCGGGTGCATGCGCGCTTCCATTCACACCCTCTTGCTAGTTACCGCGACAAGCGCAGCCACCTGCTCTCCCTGATTGGTCGCCACATTAGTCAACTGCGCAAAAGGACCAATCGGGACACAAACCAGTATTGCTGCCCTCGCGTCTGTGTGAACCAATGACGTGACGCAAAGGCAACGACGAGTTTGGTCATTGAGGAAGGAGGCGGGTAACCAATGAAAAACACCCCGCCCAACCCGATCCGACTTTAATAAAACTATTATGAGATTACCCTAAAGGATTTTGTAATAAATGCAGGTGGATTCATCCTAGCATTCACCTCTTCTGATGCAGCCAAACAGTTGTTGAGTCCATGGTCCCTAAGACCAAACAATACATGAAGAGGCTAAAAACGGTAACGCATCTGGAAAGAAAGTATGACAGTTGGAGATGGCTTGAACGGTAATTGTTTTGTCTCTAACAACAGAATATACAATTTCAAATATGGGTACGAAATACAGCTTTATAGTGATATTGTTTAACACCAGGACGGTGCAAAGAACTACAAAATTTACTTACTTTGACGCTGTGATTCTCTAGCCTGTCGTTGTGGGTGACGCACTAGAACAGTAATTCAGTTAAACAAATGCTTAATTGGTTCTACAGCTCTTGGATTCTCTCTGCAGATGTAATAAGGTATACCAGTCCTTTTCCAGCACAGAAGGGCTTAAGAGCTATAAGCAGCGATGAAATGAACAGGTTGGTGTCATCAATGTGATTTAAGAATGTCATCATTGACAACAATTCGCATTAGTAGTTTTATTGGTTTTTAAAATATGCAAAGTTTCCAGGAATGCATGTAAGGGTTTTTCAATCAAAACAAATTTATTTGCCGTATTCAATCGTCTATCAAAGATTTAATAATGAAAAATCCTTGAATTTTGACTATTTTGATCGGATAACTCCGATAAAATACCTCCAAACAGATTTATAATGTTAGCTGACTTTTCAAACCAGTGAGTATTTAACACTGATCAGTTCTAATAAGAAGAATCACCCAATGTTTAGTAAACCAAATGTACTGTGAAGGTTTGCAGTTCACTTTTTTAGGCAATGCATAATAAGAGCTTTTTAATGAATTAAGCCATCATTAAATTTGTTCGCTAAAGGGTGTGCCATTTCAATTTCTGAGTTTTATGCAACAAAAGTGCACAAAATTTTCGAGTGACTTACCTTGACATAGGATTGTAATTACAGTGGTGAATGGGTCCTAGTCAAGTCTGCATGTTTTCTGGCATTCTAAAGCATGCATCTAGTCATTCTTCATTAAATGACATCTTTTTAAGACTTTTAAATCAAATGGACTAATGAGTTAACTTTACAAAGCATGAGCCACTTTTATTTTGATAAAAATAATGTTCTTACAGCAAAGAGAGTATTTGTAGATGGATAAAAAGTTTTCAAAGGTTAGCAAAAGTTCTTTTATAGTAGCGAATGAAAATAGGGTGATATCAAGCTAAAAATTAAACCGTTTTTGAAATTTATAGAATATCTCTAGAGCCAAACCAAGAAAGTTACTTTTTCTCAAGTTAGCACCACCCCTTCGTAATGCAAAAATCAGCTTTATCGAGAGGAAGGAGGAGGAGACTAGACGGCCTCTAGGCTTTTGTCCATTTGGCAAGGTATCAGCTATCACACCGTAGAAGAGGCAAATCGAAAAAGAACACCGGAGTATTTTGGAAAAGCTGGCACGACACGGTTAGCCAACACCCCACCCGACGAATTGGAAATGCCATGGCAAGGAAATTCCAAATGCGGAATTTGGGAGAATGCGACAAATGTGAAATGGGGCAAGGGTATGATTTATCGGCGGCAACCCAATGGAAAGTTTTTTTGCGCTCTACCGCCGGCCTCCTTACTTTCGCAATCAGCGATTGTGACTGCTTTTTTTCATGCGCATCCCGAATAAGGACTCGGAGTCTGATTCTGATGGTACCGTTTTCAATTATTTCCCTTAAATTAAGGCTGAAGTATCGAATGATACCTCATTTTTCAATAAACGGGAGAGAGACCGACTTTTTGTAAATGTTAACAATTAACCCTAAGGTATATTGGTCGATGATTGGAGCAGTTAGAACAAAAGCGAAGAATTTTATAGGTTTACGGGCTTGATGCCATACTGAAAGATGCACTGCGATTGACAATTTACGCGTGTTACTAAGTGCATTAGAAGAACGGAATACATACTACTTATTACTGAAATAAATCAACGCTTATTTTGGATATGCCAACTGCATCAAGTATAGGATTTATTTGCTGAGTGAATAATCCCCTTCACCACAAAAAATCAAAATTTATTTAAACGAGTTGACAATCGTTAGTATTATTTCTCATAATAATATTTATTGATTTGCTAAGAGACAGTGATTTCAATTCTCAATTCTTACTTTCTCAAATGATTAAAAGCTGAATAGGAAATAATTCGTATTTATGCTGCATTTAAACTAATCTTATGGGACTTATCCAATACTAATAATTTGTCCTAAAGATACCTGAAATATGGACATTACCGTCAACCCCAGGCCTAACTACTAGAAAAATCATACTAGAAATCTAAATGATGGATTTAGTGAGGAAGCTATGATTAGCGCACCTCAGGAAAGTATGATTCTTCAAGTCTTCTACTAGATATTAATCTGAATTTATGGCAAGTTACGATTCCAAAAAAGTTACTTTGACGTTTGACTTTTTGAAAGCTACCAAAATGCAAAAAATGATGGTATTTATCAGCGATCTCATCCTGATTTTTAATTAAAGAGAATTTCAAAGTTTTGCATCTTTAATCAACAGAAAAATACCTCTGCAATTGAATTTATGCAAGCCCAGCTTTTAGCGTGGAAGTAGCATTCCCACAGCTGTCACTTCAGTTCTGTAGTAAGTAGCATTAATCATAAGGCTTACATCAATTTTTGGTTAAGGAAGTTCGGTTCTACATGTTTTCATGACAAAAAGTAGTTTGAAGGAGAGATGACAACTAAAAAATAAAAAAATGACTTCATTAAAATCAGGCATAATGCATGGGCTAAATCACTTGGCCCAAAACGGTCCACATCTCATGCATTCAAAGTGGACAAACCGCTTTGGAGAACAATTATCAACTTATCACTTCAAATAAACTTCATTTATGACTTTGTCCAGACATTTTTAATAATTACCTGTAGTTACAACACCACTGATTTTTTTATAATTTCAATAAGGCCAAATCCCTTTTCTTCGTTAAAAGACTTGACAACTTTTTCTTAACATTATCCCTTTCAATTAACTAAAGTAAAAGGAAATTAATCATTTTGTGATACTTTTATCACTTTTTCCCTCTCATACCTAATTAGCCTTATTGTCGTTAGGCTGCTGAAGCAATTCCTTTTTTTCGTTACTTATTCGAAGCCGAAAGAAACTTTTTGACAGCAACTACCTATCAAACGGGCATCATTTTAATTAGTCGGTGTGATCAAATGACATTTGATTTATAAAATACCAATTAAGAGATGTGTGTTTAATGAGCTTATCAACAATCTGGCTTTTAAAAATGGATTGGGATAAGCCTGTGTTATCATCACATCTTCTCCGAAGTAGACATAAAATGAAACAGAAGGCTTAAATCATTATTCTACTGAATGACAGATTTTGTTTGTTGGGATGGTAATTATGACCATGAGTCTTACGATTAAACTTACCGCTATTTTAATAGCCGGTAAAGAAGTGGACGACAGGCGGGACTTACACCTAATTGGTTAGTATCTAGTCCACCATTAACACCTTTCAGGCATTGACAACTGCCGATGAGAGGATGGTGTTTGACAAGGTTGAAAATAATTAGAGCGTTTCTTCATAGCTCCTTAGAACAGACAAATGGATGGATGAATGATTGAATGAATGGTTACTGAAAGAAGACAAGTTAGAGAGATTGAGAACCTAATAGTGAGTTAATGCTTTTAGATGATGCTGCAAATCAAAATTGACTGGTTTGGCAGGTTCTAGTTTCCAAAATGCAATTTACAAAATGTCTCGGGAAGTCCTGTCTTCATTAGTGCATGCTTGAGCATCTTCATCTGGACAGAAATTACATGACGATATTTAAGCTAACTTAACTTGAGTGAATGCAACAATACCAGTTTCATAAAACTGGATTGCATAAATCTTGAAATCAAGTCAACGAAGTTTACAACACACTTTTCTCTAACGCGTTCTAAGCATGACATGATCATTCAGTATTTATTCCATAATAATCTAGAAAAAGGTATATCAAGAAAACAGCGCTAAAGATTTATTAAAAATGGGAGTTTTGGGAAATGAGCAAACATGATTTGGTACTTGTCAAAATCACTTTCCTGCGTTTGGCTCTAGCGACACTGAATTCTTCAATTTTTCTAGATTCCTGTGCGAAATAAGCATGACGGTTTCTAATAGTTTTATAAATAAATTAAATGTTGAAAACTGTTAAAAGTTTTGTTTTTCAATGATAACAGGATTTTTTAGGCAAACTTTTAGGATGAACCCAAATTATCTAGAATTTTTTTTTGCTAAATATAAGCCTCAAGTCGCACTTTGATAAGGGTATCTTACAGAGTGCTTAAGCAATCAACCAAACATTTGAGTTACTATTAAAGTATTCTATTCCAGGATCAATTTGAAACGAAAGTCACCCAGAAGCCAATGAAAGAACTAGTAATTTCGTAAAAAGTAGAGTCTTAAAAAAATTATTAACGTTATCAATATTACTCCTGCAATAATACTGTGATCTTTGCATAGTCAAACACTAAACAACATAATTGACTTTTTCTAAATTAAACTAGCTTAAGCTAAAATAGTAAATATATCAGTTACCAATGCTGACTGTTGAAATATGAGTCACTAGAATCTAGTGCAAATTCATTCATAAAGGCATCTATTTCTTATCATACCACCCTACGCAATACAAATGTCTATGTTGAAGTTACAAAGCACTTAGAATGTTTCCACATTTGATTTCGACTGATGCTCATTAAAGCATTGTTTAAATTAAAATGAAAGCAGTTTAGCAGATTTTGATGCATTTTAGTACCGTCAGAGCTTTTGCGTGTAATCGCAATAAACCAATATAACTATATCCAATCTCTTTTTCTGGCTCTCTTGTTACTGAAGCAGGTGATAAACAGTCGAAAATGACAACCCTTATTGTTCTATGAGAAATACTTTGTAAATAAACTAGTACAGTAGCAAAATAAAGTACCTGTTCTGCCTTGTTTTCTCCAGTTGCGCACAGCTATAAAGTAGGGTCTTTCGGTCCGAAATCGACTTCAATGTAGGAAGCCAAAGTAAGCAGTAGTAAAAGAGGAAGAAATACATTTTTGCTGCAGGGGACGCGTTCTAGGTCAATGCAACTGGCATTGCCATTGCTGCAACTACTACTGCCGCGACTACATCAGAGACGCAGTTGAAAGCGCTCAGATCGAAGGCGGCATGCCGCACCGGCTTTCCCAAGAAACTGGTCTTCAACAGCCGTCGATGTAGGTCCTTCGTGCTGGCGGGTAAAATGAGGCACCTCAGGCCAGGCGGACTACACGTGAGTATCGTGGAGGCCGCTTTGGGGTAGACGCTTGCCGCTGTTGTTTGATGTTAAGTACACAGTTTTGCATGCTTCCAAGACAGCAATTAAACAGCGTCTAGCAACCGAAGGCTACTTGGTTTCGACAATACGTAGTCCTAAAATTTGAAATTAAATATCTGTACATAGTTTTCTTTACATGCTTAAGGCAGTCTTTTTTCTTGGATACGTCTTGTAAAAGCAGTCAAATTAAAAGAGACTTTTGAATTAAACTAATAAGCAGACACCCTTAAAGTTTACCATTTTTTTTTTATTCAATTGATTTGAAGCTTGTTAAAGAATACAAAAAATGTGTTACAAATGATTCAGCTTGTGGCAAAATTCAAAGCTTTCCTTTTTGACACGAGCAAGTCTTGAGTATTGCAACAATGGTAGCACTTTTAAATTGATGAGTATAAAATTGAGATTTTCCATTTGGTCAAGGAAGGATACCGATCACGAATAAATTCACACAGATTAAAGCTAGGAAAGAGCAATGCGGTCTTTAAGGCAATCACAAAGTCCAAAAGGAAGAAGTTACTGGTCCTAATAAGGTTTGCGCAAAAATGAGGTACAGATTTAAGGGAACCACGAGTTGATCAGCTTATAAAGGTACACTGATATTACTACTTTATCCATTTCTCCTATATTTCATTACTAGGTTAGCAATAGTTCCTGCAAATAAATGGAGACCAAAGAGGAATTTACAAGGTCATCCAGAATACGATAAAATTCCAAATGATTTGGTGGCATTGGATGGGAAGATGCAACCCAGTAAATTTAGGCAGACTTTAAATAATGTTAAAAGAACTCATTGAGAGCAAATCAAACGTGAAGGCCTTCTGGAAAACAGTAATGGATTAAATGTGGATGGTTTGAAATTGATTATGCATTAAAGAGATGTGGTTTTAGATGTGATTACAGGAGGTATTTAAAACAGAAATGAATATTCCATTAACGTTTTTTTAAAAATTATTCCACCTGAAAGCTTTATTAAGCATCGCCAAGCATTGAATGCTCAACAACTGTAAATAAGGCATTTTCAGAGTGATAGATCTGGATTTGATGGCTTTTGTTTCGTGAACGTGAGTCGTTACTATTCTCAATGTATACTTCACTTGACTCATAGAACCAACCCATAGTAGACGGCTTTAAGTACAAACGAAGCAGGTGAGGGACCATTGGGAAGTTTGATGACAGTCTGTTGAGCTTTTTTCTAGCAATCTAGAATTTGGACATTAGTGACCCGTTTCGAATGCATATAATCAGTCTCGATCTACACATAAGTTACTACTGTAATAATATCGTTACAAGCTTAAAACAGCATTCTACTACTGTACCAGCTCAACAAGGTAATGTATCTAAAAGGACTTATGACGCATTAGGTTTTCATGCATCAGAGGCAAAACTTTCTCAAAAGTTGCTCTTTCTTGGTTATCATGGGATAAAGGGCATCCAAATAAATACATTGCAAGGATGCGGATAAATCCTATAACAGATTAAGTTTCTATTCAAGATCCACTAAGAAACACTTAAAAACAAAGAACAAGAACCATATTTGAAATGGCAATCTAAAACTTCACTCAAATTACTCGCGGAATAGATAAGAATGTAATTGTCTGCTACAAAACAGCTCGTGAAGTTGGGTAGCAATTAGACATTAAATAATGGCGAACATAAGTTGGCCAACCGGGGGAATGGTATCAGTCATCCTTTACATAAAAAGGAAGTCTTGGAGTCTACTAAAGGCATCTACGAGGCCTGTCTACCGCAAGCAGACACACACACCTATATACACACTACCCCGTCGAAAATTATCCCTGGGCATTTTTCAGTCCGCTTGCCGGACCACCCACAGTTGGGAGGAAGAACTACCTCTTTCGAGAGTTTTTCAGAAATCTTCGTCATGATTGATGACTGATTAAGTGGAGGTAAAATAACAAAACTAGTGTCAGCAATATCTGGATAGGATAAGAGTGAACAATGCTTGCAGCGTGACACAGCCATGGATGGTCAGGATTGAAGGGATCTGTTATTCTGATGCATCAAAATAATCGAGTTTATTGCACTTTAATTTGTTTAAATTCTTAGAAATCCTTCCCTTATAACAATTAACTTCTTTAAATTACCTACAGGCAGACTATAAAAATCAGTACAGCTAAGTTTCAAGTTGGGTTATTTATTCCCTGCCCAACTCCCTTTATAAAATGTTGCTTCATTAAAAGGAATAGTGGCTATGAATAACAAATTTTGTGAAAAAATCAATCTGATTTATTTGCAATATAAAAAAGCAACTATATATCATGCAAACCTTCCTCTAAGCATTTATAAGATGTGGGCAAGTTGGTTTTACGTGATGATCTTAGTTTTGCTATATTACAAATTTATTCCCTTCATAATGTAATTCTACTCTAATGCACCTTAATAACTTAAATATTTGGTGGTTAGCTAACTAGTTTTAATAAAATTTGCAAAGATCTCTAGTAAAAATTAGTCTTTAATAAATTTATTACCAAGGTTATTAAAAGACTTTAACACAAGACTATTTGAATGCCGCAAACGGGATCTCTCATACCTATACTAAGCAGATATGGTTTTTGACAACCTTTTAGTTTTTAACTAAATGACATAGAAAAGCTGCTCTAAACGAATTATTTCTCCTTCATTTATGACTATTAAGTAACGGTGTTGGCGGTAAATACGCCAAGGAAATTCTCACAAATCTCAAAGCAAAACAGTAACTTCCTTCCCTGTCCAAATATGTGTTAAAGGGAGTGCTGACATGTTTTTAAATGGAGATGGATGTTTACCATGGTTAATTCTACTCGCACAATGTAAGTAAGAAAGCCTTGTAGTAGTTTTTGTCCTCTACGGCCTCTTTTCTTTAAAAGAAAGTCCGAAAAATTTCCCTGGCCTCTAAAGGCCTCCACAAAAACCCACTTCCACTCTAAAGATGAAGACAAAGTGTGAAGGAACAAGGCTTTGTAGTTCACACTCATTTACGCCGCAAAAAACACTCCTCTAGAGAAAAAGCATTGACGAAACACTAGCAACTCCTCAGATGCGGAGGAGGGACCCTCTGCTAGATATACCCTAACAAACATCTGAAAGCTTCTGAAACAGGTCAAAATACCGGTATTTGAAGCCGAACTGCGTGATACTTAGAGTAACCATTTTGGTGCAAATCGCTGAGGTGGAGAAGGTGTGGTCAAATTAAAAAATCAAGTAACGAATTTTACATAAGATTTCGACGCACTGACACCGTGTTTGATTTTACCACCAAATATTTACTCTCACAGGAGGGATGTCCAATTAAGTGCAATCGTAGTCAAGTTTCGTGCATACTTCACGGGAATTCGATGACGCCAGAATGATGATAAAAAGTTGTTCCGGCGGTTTCGGATTACATAAAAAAGAACTTACCTAACCATAAATCCACCAAATTATGTGATTCCTAAAAGAACTATACCAGAACGTTATTGTTTTCCATATCTCTTTCATTTTAATTACAGTATTGGGGTGAGTGAACTAAATAATGAAACTCTGGACAATAATCTTAAATAAATTTTGAAAAACTACAATTTATTATTGATCAGAAGGAGAAAATCAGTTGTATCATCCATAAGCTAGGCAGATGACAACAAACTCAGTCCAAGAAAAGCAAGAAGCAAAGGTGGAAGCCCAGGCAGCGGGACAGCGAGAGATTTGGTGACATTTCTCGTTTGACAGTTTCGTTGTGTGGCCATTTTGTGCACTAGCGAAAACTGCTGCTGTCTGACAGACGATGATAATGCACAATTTGGTAGCTTCCTTGGGGACAACTGCGAGAGGCAGCCTACGTTGACATGTCAGATGCGCCCGCCTCGTTGCTGCAGTGATTTTCAACCTGCCTGATGGACGACTGACATTTCCTGGCAACCAAGGCATCAGAAAATAGAGGCGAAGTTGGTGGCTACGGTGCAAAATATCGCCATCAAATGCTGTGGATATAACCGATTTCAATTTTACGTGTAAAGAATACTGAATGTTCCCTTATCCAACAAAAGTTTTAGATAATTTTGGCCTACTGACCAATATCTTGTATTTCCGCCTTATTGGGTAACGTATTCTACCTACTGTCTAACAACCATAGTTAGTGACTGCGGCTGTGCACAACTATGGTCCTTCAAAACAAATCAATAATTTCGAACTTTGTGAACGCCTTCATACTTAACTCTGATGTTGCGCTGAACTCTATCAGTGAGAAGGCCTAGTAATAAGCATTAGCAACATTAACTTTTTTAAATTACGAAGATGATACTACGGTAAATAAATTAATGGGTAGCCTCTTCAGATGGCCGCTGGGAAGTTTGGATATAATTTAATGGATAATCGCCTAAAGGATGGAAAGTTGGAAAGTATGTAACCCTAGACCGTGCTTATAAACAATTTTGCGATTTAGTAAACTAGGGTAAAATTGAAGGGATGGTGACAATCATTTTCATGATTAATCCTTTTATCAATTTGGTCGAATTTTTTGTGCCATATAAACAGTGCCAAAGGGATAAAGGTAAGGGCGTCCAGGCCTCCTCGTTTACACATGTGGAATGGGTCAAACAAGCTGCTCAAATGATACAATTTAGTGACTACATCTAATTTTTGCAGAGTTTTATAATCAGCAACCGGAAATAACTAAATATCTAATTACTAACATTCACGTAGGCTATATTTTTAAGATGTTTCTGCAATAATATTCCGGCTTTTTACAAAAAAGGGTCCATTAGTTCAAAACAAAAGAATTAGGGCGAAAAAAAATGGGAAGGGGAAAAGGATGCGAGATAATTGCTGATGGTAATAAAATTCCGTTTTTCTGGTGCCTTTGAATTCGCCCTACATTTTGCCGCCCATACGGAATCCGTGTGTGCAAGAAGTTGTTTGTGCGATTTGTACACAACACAGGCATGAAAGAAATTCCCATCATAGAAGGAGGGATGCCGTGCGCGGTCACTTCAGAGGAATAGCCATTTCGCGGTGGAGAGTGTAAGGGCAACCGGTAACACTACGCTTCCCGGCGGTCGTCGACCTGATTCCACTAGGTCCCGTAGTTAACTTTCCCAAACAGATCATCCTTTGCTTACAGAAATTTTCGTGGATTCTTACTTTAAATTTCCCCTTGATTCTAAATCTCCAGCTTTTGTCCTAATTTAAGGCTATAAGTCCAAGGAAGAGGTGTGCCTTTTGCTAAATTTCAAGCTTCTAAAAGTAGGACAGAAGTTTAAAGAGCTAAAATGAGAACTGTGTAAAATTCCAAGTGGAAAAGTGAAGTAGAAGCCAAATAAGTCTTATTCAAGTCTCAGAACTCCTAAATGAGCTGTTTTAAGATTTAATTCGATGTACAACACTAAATGTTGGATGTCGAGGTTAAAGGTAGTCTCAAGAAGGTAGGACCACGTCAAACTAAGGTAATCGTCGGGGATCGAGTAAGTCTCGAAAAGATTTAAACAAAATCACATTACCGTACTCGGTTGGTATTTAAGAATTTTAAGGGAAAACAGTCATTTTTGCTTTTATACTTTTCTTAACTATAAGATACAAGTGCAAGTTCTTCTTCTATTTATGTCTTGCAGACAAATTTGTCGCTGCGATATTTCAGGAACTTCTTGACCTCAGTGCCAAATTTTTGCGGATTTGCACTTTGTACAATCGGAGCCAGAGGAAACAAAGATTTCCGCAATGGCTTTTGCGTAATTCAATGTCAATGCTTTTTTCTTTCTGCCTCCTCAGGCAATGGCATCGTGTCGTAGCCAGGACAATAGGGAAGAAAAGGATTTTTGGGTCAAGTATGAATGACTGTTTAAAATAATTCCATAGCCCAAAGAAGGCAGAAGAAAAAAGCACATAACTTCGGTCAGGGTGCATGGATGCTGGATGGTAAGAAAAAATAACTTTAACTTCCTGACTCCTTTCTTGTTGTAGGATTTGGCAAGTTGGAGAAAAGTGTGTGATGTGGACACGTCCTTTCAATGTCTGTGCAAATCGAATAGGATTATTGTTCACTTTAGGTGCCTTCAAAAATAGCTGCCCATGCTAATCTACTACCGTCCTTTCCCACAATAAATAGCATAATTTTGCAAGCAGATTAGGAAAGTAAGTTTATTTATTCATGGTTAAGACACTCCGTCAGGAATATTCGCTTTTTTGCATAAAATTAAGTTGATTTTTTGAAGCTAATTTGGAGTGTTCTGTCTTATTAAAAGAATTTTTTATGCCACGATCGACCCAAATGCCAAGAACGGAACTTGTTCAAGCTTATAATTCATTTTAAAAAGACAAAACTAAATGTATTGAGAGAGACTGTCTCCGATTCTTTAAAATGAATTTTTTTTACAAAATCATTAAGAAAGGAAGTCACAAGCGTTCAGGCCAGTCCCTATTCTCCCTAGTAAAAAAAATATGTAAAGTTAGATGCAATTTTGTTCACGTTGTCGCACTAAAAATTTTGTCACATTCCGATAACATCCGAAGAGTCGTCGTCACCGATGGTGGTAATATCCAAAAATAATAAGTATTAGATATCATAAAGAAATCTTCAGAATGTAAGGTTGCACGGGACATGGTTCATCAACTTTTATGATCCGGAATATTTAGCCTAAGAACAGATGAATGTGTTTCCACAATTTGTACCATTTTTAGACAACAGCTTGAAGAAGGTAATGTGATTTTTAAAACTAAGCCTTCTTTTTTTACGGTGTTCCGTCAGTAATTGAATGAAAAGAAAAGGTTGTAACGAAATAACAATGCTAAAATAATTTACGCTTTACGCTGACTTTTAAATTCCAAGGTTACAAATAGGTATTATTAAGTGGTTTCCGTAATTAATATTTTGTTGAAGAATTAAACGAACTTAATTTTAATTTTGTTAACGCAGGCATAACTGGGGAGTACCCAATGAGGACCGAAATAGGCATCGCTTTCCCAACATAAGTTGCCATTATGGAGGTGGAAATCTGCTGAGCCCCATTAATTATCATCTGTTTAAAGTAATGATGATTATTAAGATTTTTGGAAGCATTTAATTAACTGTCCATAAATCTATCTCTGAAAAACGCCGCTTAGAGCTGAAGGTGAAAGGGAGAGAGGAATGAAGGGGGGAGAGGGCAGGGTGGGTTGAGATTATGGCGACGTAGACGTGATGAAAAAGGTCTTATTAGGAGTAATGGACGGCTGTCATTAGGGGATTAGCGGCAGTAGCAGTAGAACATATGGCGATAATAACTTGTCTTCACCTCCTCCTCCTCCCCCTCCTCCTCCTCCTATTTAAGGCGATGCAGGTAGATGCTGAAATTTGAGAACCATACCTCCACCACCATTTGACACCGACTTGGTATACAATTCGGGGGCCTATAAAAGGAACTTTACATAGTGAATGAACAAAACCTACGATATTGTAGGTCATTTTTTCCTTAATTTTTGTTAACAATATTGCTCACCTCTTGGCACATGCTTACTGCAAAGGGAAGAAAAAAATATTCCATTAAATTTATTTCTTATCAAACAGCTCTCATACCCTTAGTCGATGTAGCATCTTCGATGATATAAGCTTGGGGAAAGGAACAGAAGCTACTGAAATGTCCAATCTCAGATTTGGGAATTTACTATTAAATTTTGTTGTTATGTAACAGCAACTTATTCCCATAGGCTTTAATAATTTGTCTAAAACTACGCAAACTAATTGCAGCAAAGCTACAGAAATACCCACAAACAGACATTTTCTCTGGAATGGATATCACTATGGTTGCTTATATAATACTACATTTTGACATCACCGTGACCAAATATAAGGAATAATAAAATACTTTATCTTGTAAAAGCAGCAATCGAATGCAACAGATTTTAGGCATTAGTCTAGTTAACAGTCCATCTTGAGTTGTACATAAAGGAGATATTGCCCATGTTTTACCGCTAGTAGGTCTGTCCTCTTTACTTACACACAAACTTGTCATGCTCGCCAATCTTCCCTGACACAACATTTAGAATTCCAAACTGGGATAAGTATTCAAACTAGACGCATCATGCATCCACCTCTTATTTAGTCTGTGCTAAAAAATGAAAAGCGGGATCAAATTCAGTCGTCAAATTTTAGAATTTCATAGACTTACCTCACACCTACTTTCTATCCTCTAGTAATGCGTTCACTCCTGTCACAATGAATTATGGTGCCTTTTGTCGAAAGAAAACATACCCATATGCATCTCTTTTGTACCCCTTTTGACCTTTTTAATTGAGCCTTCTAATAGACCACAGATTGTACTAACAGGAACATTACCATTCACAGTGATTCATGACGACAGTCAACATTACAATCAAGTGAATGATTTTGCTAAGGTCAACAAATTCCAATCAATTTCGGTTTATTTTAAATTCAGAAGCTAAGTTATACATTTTAATAATAAAAAATATGGTTGATTCTTACTTTCAAAACCCATACAATGTTATGCTGGTCTTTGGCTAGCATACACTCAATTCTCTCTTCTATATTCAAATGTAGATAAAATTCCAGTCATGAGTGATTGCTTCGTCCTTAAAATTTAGATAACATTTGATTACAACAATGGTACCTCGTTGCTACAATTAACGTATTGATGAGAGCCACTGTGGCTATACAATTACACTAATCAAAGTGCCCTCCAGGCTAGCTTTCTCCATCAGCACATTCGTCAATCTGGGAAGGATTACAATGGATGATTCTACTGGTGCTTTGATACTTGTTTCATAAGGAATTGCCTTTTTAAATAGAAATTGCGCGTCAAAATTACTTAGGGTTTGAATAAACAAATTGATGGATAGTTTGCTATTCATACTAATGTAGTACATGCTAGGACGTTTGGGCGCAGTCTCACTTAATTTAAAAAAACAGGTAATAGATATACAATGGCCTACTGAGCATTAATGTAACCTCCAGAAGTTAAGCAGAAAAAATTGGAATAGATATAAATTTACATTGTTTAAAGTCCAGCTTTAACAAATTATCCAAAATTAGTTTCTCTCATTTGTTTCGTAAAGGGAATACTTCTGAATGAATTACAACTTACAGGATATAAATCGAGTAACCATCCTAAAATTCTCAGAGGAAAACCAAAGGAAAGCCCTTAAGAGCACCCATCTTGCAAAAGGCAAGCGTACGTATGCAGGCGTACATTTATTATAGACGACCACCCACAAGGAAAATTTTCCCCCAGCAAATTAATTCCACCCTCCTTTACGAGGTCATTCCTTGCCTGCGCTCCCCGCGCTTCTGTCTATGTTTACACTATTAATGATGACACTACCTCCAAACACCCTACTTCTCCCCATCATTATCAATATCATCAATGAACTCCGTCCTGCCTTCCGGTTTTGTGCATTGAAGGTTCCAGGGAATCATTTCTCTCGGTCCCAAGCTACCTACAGTGTCCACCATAACGCACTCTTTGGCAGTCCTTGAGTTCAACGAAAAAGTCGGCTGACTGAGGTAAGCACACACGCATTCACGCACATCTTAACATCTATGCAAAGGCGGGACTCATCGCTTTGGAGGCGAGGAAAAGAAGTAGAAGTGATTTTTTGCCCTTTTTATCACAATGATATCCGTCAAAAGTGTTTTTTTTGGACGTGAAGAGCCCACCCATGCTGCAGTTAGAAGGAAAAAGGTGGTGATTTTTTGTTCGATGCTGAGGTTTTCAAATTGTGATACACGGCGGCCTCATGATCGTGTAAAAGCTATGAGCGTTGTCAGGGAAATGTTGTTGGACTAAGAAACCAAGGAAAACGAGTTCCTTTTTTAATCTCTAAATGTAGAGCGTTTGTTGTCAGTTGGTAGCATTTAATTTTCGTTGTAAAAGGGATAATCAAATAGCGAAAGTTGCAAAATATTTGCCTTTATTTAAATATTGTGACCTTTTTGACATTCGGGGAAATAATGTAACACTTCTTAGAATTCAGGCATTATAATAATGCAAATTGTGCTTATTAATTCCATGAAATAGTACTAAGTGTATTTTCGTCCTCAATTAACGGGCAACAATTTGTTTAATGAACTTGTGAAGATGGTGATTAAAAGTATAACTTTTTTATTTTTGTAGTCTACTTGCTTCCGTTTCGCCGCAATTGTCCCCAATCCATCGTACATTTAACCAGTCTTGACAAGTATACAGCAGCCAGAAAGTGCAATGCGGCTTGTGTTGTTATTATCCAAAATATCGGAACAGACGACCAAGGCAAACACGGTTGACTTCATTAACCCAAACCTTCTGTCTTGTCAAAAGCGGCTTTTCTAATTTTCTTAGTTATCATATCACCTGTAGAGATGTAATGGGTCTCCTTGTAGTTAAGTTTTTAATAAGCTAAGGTGAACACGTAAGTAAAACGTGTAAAAACAGAAGTTTCCTGTGATTTAGTGACCGGCCAAGAATCTTCTTTTTTACACCATTTAATCAGCTGCAGATTTTCGTAAATGGACAATGTCATTGGTGGGCGGGTTCAATTTGAGTGGTCTGCAATTATTTAGGGTAAATCAAAAATTTTAATGAGTAGAACAATGTGTTTCAAAGTAGTACCATGATCCTAAAGAATATTTGGCGTGTGAGTAAATAGTAGAACAATTTTTTTCCGAAAAAGAATATGTGTACGAAATCAGGTACTGTCGTTGAAAGAACTTTGAAATTTCGGATTGCCAAGTATATGTATTTGTAGAAGCTTATGAATGATATTGCTGTAAATAACTGCTTGAATACATTTTTAGGTGACAAGTGAGGAAGTTTTACCAACCTCGTGACAAAGGAAGCGTCATTGATCTCTAAGGAGGGAATAAACTCTGATTATCCATTAGACTTCGATCTTTTATAAATTTTCACATTACCGCAGTAAGTGATAAATTTTTAAACCAGCTTTCTATATTCAGTGGTCTGGAACTGAGGGTAGAGGGGACAAATAAGAAGAATACCGAAGCATTTCGTCTAAAAGTCACGTTCCTTGCATTAAACTACTTTCGATTAATATCCAAGTCATTTAATAGGTAAGAAACGGTTCTCCATACTCAAGGGCTTTTAAAATCGCATTCTACACAAAAAAGGAATTGATAAAACTTAAGCAACTAACAAACGCTCAAGAACCACCGTCTGTTAGAATTAGTGGTTGATAATCGTCTTTGCTATATGCCACCAGCGCAAAGATTTTGAACTATATTTTGTTGCATTGGTAATTGTGATTCGGTTAGGTTGCACGTGTCTTAAAGAAAAGGTCTTGTAAATACTCTTGCAGAAAACCGTTACACTGCTTGTAATTCACCCGCACAAAATCCAAACAAATATACAGTTCGGCTCCGTCGTTTCTTCTCCAAAAAGCCATCTTTAGACGTATAGTGTAATTTCAGTATACTCACCTAGGTGTTAACGTATTTTCTTGGTGTCCGTCATAATTCTTGGCACAAATCTTATTATGGAGTTTCTTACAAGTACATTGAGGCTCAACAGATGACAAAATTTTTGCTCTTTTCCAGAAAAATGATGATATTATTAGGTATCCACGGAATTATTTTAAATCAAACTATTTGGCGATGAGATATTAAACTAAAAAAAGGCTTATAATTCAGCTAAGTATTTACTATGTCTCTGCTTCTTTATTTTACTTTTTTCAAATAGCCTTGAATCAGCTAAACACAAAACAAATAAAAATGACCATCGCAATTTGTTCTTATAACGTTGATTGACGCCTGAAAAAAACTATTTTCTTTGGCAAACATGTATCCAAATGCAAAATATTCGCCAACCATGCTCAATCCCACCATGTTACTTCAGTCCCATCACCATTTGTGTAGCAACCAAGCGCAGCATTTAGATTTACAGCACGAACGATAAATTTTATCTTGATGACCTTGAAAAATTGTGTTGCTTCGCTGCATTGTGTAAAAAAAGCACCAGTGAACAACAGGCGCGCCTGTAGTACCCACAACAGGAGGTTTCTGTGGTTTCTCGGCAAGAAATGATGAACAACCTCTTGTGTGAGGCATGCAGGTGCCCTGACAACAGTCGTGCTGGACGACAAGCAGGAATAGCACCAGAAACAGTAGCAGACGCCAATGCTTAAGACAGCACATTTACGCAAACGTGTATGAGAGACCGACCTACCACAGAGCAAAAAATTGTTATCAGAGAACAAGCCCTTTTGATGGGAAGAGAAACTCAAAGAGCAAGGGCGGTGGAGGAGGAGGCGAGGGAAGTGAAGATTCAGCATGGCGCAGCGGCAATGAGAGCACCTCTGCAAACGCCAGCATACCCACATGCAAACGTCGTGCCAACCTATTAACATACGTTACATGACAGCAGGCTTGTCATTCGTTTTGTCAAACCCTGCCTGATGCAGGTCAACCGTTGAAAGGGAGCACACCATAGACGTCGATAAAATTGTGACAATAATGAAAACCTTTGCAAGTAAAGACTGGAGAGAATAATAGTTTATTTATTGAGTAAACTCTTCAATTAGGGGGATTTGCCAGACTTTAACGTAATTTGTAATTACTTTTGACTCATTTTGGAAGGAATATTAGAGTCCTCAAATGGAGGTAATTTCTTTGATAGCTCATTGGGTAGGCAACTGCTATCATCGTATATATTCACTGCCGCACTTAGGATAGAATTGCTTACCATAATTTCAAGTTTACATATTTGGTTATCAGAAACTTTAACTTGTTAACCATTGCAGGCATTCATAAATCACTCTTCAATCATGGTTGCTTTTAGCAAGCGAATCTGGATCACAAAGCAAATAATAAGGACCGAAATGATTTTAGGCCACTTGGAATTCCGAATAGGTCTAAATAAATGGAAGTGAGCACGGGGAGAGTATTTCACGAAAGCATTTCGACTCAACAATAAAGTGTATTTATGGCCCAGTTCCCAATCTATGCTCGGATTATACCACTTTCTATCTAGCTGATTGCTTTTACTCCTGGGAGTTGATTATTGCATTAAAATTGAAAAAACACGGCAAGTTTCGTGGTCCAGTAAAATACGAAACACTGGGATGTCATGTTAACATTTATCTACGATAAAGAAAGGCATAAGGTCAGAGGGGACGGAGAAGGTATAAGAGGAAAGAGGGTAAAAAGCATTTTTGTCCTTCCACCTTCCTCCCTCTGCCTCTTATTGGGATTCGTGGGCTACCTCGCTGCCTGGCCTACTGGGGGGTAATTAATCATTTTTTACAGACGGCTTTTACCTCACGGCCCCTCTGTGCATGGTACTTGGCTGACTTGCAAACTCTTCTTCTCGTCGTGTGGGGTCTACTAGAGCTTGCGCGATGGCAGAGAATGCTGCCAGCTCCCCTACTCTATCTCTCTCCCGCGGAGAAAAAGGACACGATTCTACCGCTTTTTACATTTTATAGCTTGGACCTTAAAAATGCGCCCTCTGCTCCCAAAGATAATTTCCCTCCCGCTCTCCTTACCTTCGGAAATAGCCTGCATTTTCAAATAAAAACTAAGATAAACACATCAGTCATAAGACCAAGGCAGCGAATACTCCCGTAATACCTCACGAACCATAAACTAATTAACTTATTACTCAAAGGAAGGATGACAGTGGGAAAAAACCACTGAATAAAGAACCACAGGTACTATAAGAGACACATGATTCCTTAGATGTGAGGCAAGTAGAGTTTAGGTGAAAAATGCTACAAAAAACTAAGAGTTTACTAAAGGTGATGACTTGCAGAGTAAATTCACAAAAATGATAAGATGGGAGTCGCATTAAGCCCTTTTGATTCAGCAAGAGTATAGCAAAGCCCGCTAGAGAATATAAAAGAAGGCGTGGGCCACTACACACCATTTGACAGCCCACATATTCTATGCATGTGTCTACAACTTTACGAGTTAGTATCAAAGGAACAATGAGGCCAGATCAAGCCAAATGATTCTAGAGTCTTGCCATTGGGCCCGATCATAAACAATAATTTTTGGTCTATAAAGTTATATTAAGAAGGGTGATGGGATCTTCTACAGTAGAATTAAGAGGTCTTTAAAATCACGCCAATTGATACCGCAGGAAATGGGAAAAGACCTTGTTATTTAAAGTCAGATTTTTCTGACTTGTTCTTTTTTTTTAATCTATCAAAAAGGATATCTGTACGACATCTAGTTGAGACCTTCTTTATTATACCGCTAGTGAAAATACAACTAAAGCTACAGTCATTTTGCCATAAAAGACGCTCATCAAAATAAACTAAAAATCGTATTTAAGATGATTTAGACTATGTAAGTACAAAATGATATCAGTGTTTTGCAGGGCTTAAGACCCAAATTTCAAAAAACTAGAAATTCGTTTTTAGAAGTAAAATTGCAATCCCTTGGTGGACTTTCCATAAATCATAATTGGTAAGATATTTTTTTAGTAGAAAATATTAAGATCAACATTTTTGTAATTTCTAATGAGTGAAAATGCAATTGTCACTTGAGTGGTTATCAAAAAAGAATTTTGGCATGACTGCTTTCTCATCAGTTGTCTGTACCCGTAACCCTAGAGAATCGGTAACTCCCAGAGCCTGAATAATATATCACAAATGAAAATATAAAATAAAAAGGCGCAACACGCAGTTTTGTTCCTAATAAATCTTCACTTCACTTACTTTTGCCATTGACAGGGCAAAGGGACCGAAACCTAAGACATCGGTGGCATTCCGAGCTAAAGCTGAAGAAAAAAGTGGTGTCAGCGGCCCAATCACACCTCGCCGAGAGCCTCAATCTTGTTTGCAGACCCGCTCAATCATCGACGCTACTGCTTTTTTCAAAAGCTCTAGTCGTCTACTTCCATTCTCAGTGCCTTCTGGTCCCCATAACTGCGTGCCCGAATGTATAGTGTATAGTCGTGTATAGAAAACGAATCGTGCTTGCCCAAGGCACAGGACAAACATTTTTTCTCCATCAGACTTGGGTGCCTCAAAGCATTCTTTTCGAATTTCCAAATTTCTACACCTGCTACCAAGTTTTCTCCTTTCGTATAGCACATGTGTGCTGCCTTCGAATTTTCAACTCAAAGGAGATTAGTTGAGCTTAACAGGCTTAATTTTTTCCATATGCATTTATATGCTTATAATACTTATACGTTCACTCAATCACTTGTATGGTTGTCCTTCCAACGTACTTGTTTAAATGCAGAATTTGATCTTGGGTGAGCCGAAAGGTCTTCCATTCTCACGAACAAGGTTGCATCGACTCAAGGTATCAGTTATCTCTATCAAAGTAAGTCACATTTTCGTGTAAGTGTAGATGGTTTTAAATCAAATATAATCAGTAAAATTTCCCATTAATAATCCTTATATTGTTTTAATGTTCCTTTCAGAGAGGAGGCGGGGATACGAATCGAACCTCATGACAGAGTTTAGGGGGGTGAGGATCCGTAACCACTGTCAGGCTTGCAGAACATCGACTCCGTCACGAGGTTCGATTCGTATCCCCGCCTCCTCTCTGAAAGGAACCTTAAAACAGTATAAGTAATACACAGCTTCTCACAGATTTCCTATAACTTATGGTTCTGTTCTGGAAATTTTGGCAGTCACTTTATTCTCTTCGGCCTTAGTAGGAAATACTTAGTAATATGTGCTAACAGTAGCCTTAATATCGGCCAAATAATTGGTTTTTAATAAGTATTACAACAATTTCAACAACCAAATCTTCGCTTATAAATGCGACTAATGTAGAAACTTTATTAAGAGAACGAGAAGCTTAAGTTGACAAGCTGAAACATTCATGCTAGCAGGGTAGATTAGAAATGAAGATTAGCTGCTATTGTTTTTAAGTTGAGGACCATGATCTGGCTCAAATAAAAAGAGAGACTTTCAGGATGAAATACAATTTCTGGGATAACGAATCCGTATTTTGTGTAAAAAAGGTAGTTGGGAGCCGATTAAAACCAATCCTACTACCTCCTTTAGAATGTAAAGCTTAGCATAGAATTACAAGCCTACATCTTCAGAAAAGAGTTTCAGGAATAAGGTCTGTGGGGGAATTTACTTAGGAGGCTTTTTAATTTTATTCTAGATCAACTTTTATCGGCATAGCTACTAAAATATTGAGCAAATCAAATTTACAACCACCAGGGGATTACCGCTGCGAGCCCGATTTACGATAGGATAAATTATTAATTCAGGAGATTTCATCGAAATATCGTTTTTTTCCAAGGTGCAAATCTTTTTGGGGAGAATCACAATTAAGGCATTTCCTATCACTGTTTCACCATCATTTCAACCTTACGAGGACCTAAAATTTTATTACGCTACTACAGCAAAACTGATTTTATTTTATTAGCAGAGATAATTTTTGTGGTAACAAGTTCGTAAAACATAACATAGCTGTAAAATGTTACCAGTTTGTGTAACTATCGGTTTTGTTAACGGGGCACGTCGGGCTCCACCATTGTTTTGGGCGATGCTGGTAGCCCCAAGCCTTACTGTAAGTCGATAGTACATATTCTCCTTGAGTACTATCTCTTCTTTCGTCTTCAGGGAAGTCCCAAAGTGCAGCATAATAATATGCGAATAGTGCAAAGCAATGTGCTGGTGCGAGAAATACAACATACAATTACCTCAAGTTGACAAAGAGCTTATTATTCCTAATTAGTGATATCAATTTTAATGTCTGCTATGGTCTTTACCAGCTTTTTCAATACAAAATCCATCTATCAGAGATTAAATTAATGTACTTTTGCTTAAAAAAGGCAGATTTAAAGCCAACTTGGATAATTTAAAAAAGGGAAAATTAATAACTCTCATTTAGATGAACTGGTCTCATGGATATCGGTTAAAAAATGATTTACTTGGAAATGACTAGTTTATGAATATTAGTGTTTCATTTACTCAGAATGTTTGCATTGCAGCCTTTTGAACTTTATAAATTGACAATAGTTTGTGTCTGGGCTCCACTTCATGTCTTTGCCAAGAATACCTCTAAGCATATAACCTTTTACATGTTAGAGGCAGGGCATACAAAGCATTTTTGGTGTTTCTCTTTCAGAAGCCTATTTTTAACATTTTGAGTCCAAAAAGAGAAAAAGGATCAAAATCCGAAATTCTGAATTATTTTGCCGGACTCTTAACTTGCTTTCAGTAATGAATGACCCTATAGTAAAACGGTTCGATACTGACATTTAAAAATTTTGAGAAGAAGGAATCAGAGTCGCAAGCCTTGAGCCACTTAACCGAACCCCCACCTTTAGGGTTCATCCTCAATTAACGCTTAGTGCTAGAGGGGATTTACAAAGGACCCAGAGGTGGCATTCTAGGAGGGCGAAAAGGGCAAGGGATATTCCCGTGGTAAATTGGCAGCTGAGGTGCACACGCCGACTTCTCGGCCATCAGTGCGCTTACTTTTTACAGGTGTGCGCGCCTCTAAGTGTGCGTTGGGCAGAGAATCAGAAGTGGAAAGGGAGGGGAAAGCTAGGAGCCCAGGGACCACCCAGTGTGCTGCTTTTTGCACCCATTCGGGCTGAGGTCTTTGCTGTGTGTTGAAACACAAAGTTTAGGGTAGGTAGAGAGTGAGAGACGTAAATTTAACCGCTTCAAAGCACCTTTATGCTGCTTCCCTCCTCCTAAAATACATCTTTATATTATCTGCTACTGTTAAGGAATTCTATCCCCATGCACGACGTTTCTGTTTCAGTGAAAGCTTATCCACTTCACCTGTGCTTGGTGCTTACGGCCTTTAAATGTGTTCAGCTCTTTGTTCTCTACGTATTCGTGACCTTTTTAATCTATGACCGTGTAATCTAGTAATTAGTGCGCGCTGCATCAGTGGTGCTAAGATTCAAGAAAAATGTTTTACTTTGATGTCTTTCACGTTTATGAAATCCCGTAGAAAGTTGATATCAAGGTGAAATGAGTTGAAGTAATGTGACTAGGCATTATTAGACTAGCTGGTGGATAAACTCGTTCCTTTTTTCTTGGTAATGAAATTAAAACTGATTTTTTATAGCCCCGCATTATCAAGTTTCTTTCAACGCCAAAGTGACTGTTTTATGTGTGAATTTTGTGTGGCTCTTTAGAAGTCTTAGAATGAGGTCAGTATTCTTTGTGTGAACTCGGCCGGCTTGCCTTTTTTCCACGAATTTAATGTGAAAAACTTCTATAAACAAACTAGTTTATGCCAGAGATAAGCCTGGACATGATCATTAGCTAGATGATTGGGTTGTTGACTACATGGCTTTACGATTTCATTTTGTTCCATGGTAGCTTTCAAGTACCCGACGCTACACATCCACCATATGGACGGTCTGGCCCAAATTGAAATCAACGTTGTAATTACTAATAAATCTTTAAAGTCGCTCACTCATTTTTTTAAAGAAATAAAAATAACTCCTTATTTTCTGTTCGTCGCCAGGATATTGAACTCAGAAGAGCTAGATTTGAGTAACGGGGGACTTATTTTAATGCTTCACACAGCGTCTCAAAAGATAACAATAAAATGCCGCCTAATTTCACAAGACGTGAGTGATATTTTCATTGAAAGGTAAAAACAACTCCATATATCCTTAATTACGGTGACAATAATGATACGTTTTAAGTAGTCTCCTTCATCTAATAATAGCCCGGCCGACTGCCGCCGACTGATAAAAGACTACACATAGAAGGGTGCCCCATCTCGGCGGCAGTCAGTATTGTGGATTTTGTTTAAACTTTACCAAAACAAAAAGACCGGGACCGGCGGAGCGTCTTTCAATGGGTAAAAAATTATGGGGTACATGGGTGGCATTTCAGAGGGCAAGTACCAAGACAAAAATGCGGCACCTAAAAGAACATCCAGTGATACTTAACCAATGTGAAAAAAAAATACTCCTAGCACCGGTAAGTCATTCTTCCTAATTTTTTACTGCTCTTACTTTTAAAGTGTTTGAAACGTGATTTGCGAAGAGTTGTGTACTAAAATAAGATGCTGTTTTCGGGAATGGCTCTACTGTCTTGTTAAGGTTACATTCACATTCCAACACAAAGTATTCGTAAAATTCACTGAACTTCTTGCATCTCTCTCATTAAGCACTGAAGCAATGTTTCTTAGGCTCAAAAATGGCATAAATCATAATTCAAAGGTGAGGTGTTTGTTAATGAAGCGAAATGGTTACACAATGAGCTATGCGCGCGATTGATCAACGTTTCCCACCAGAAATCGCAACCACTGGAAAGAGTAATGGGTAGTTAACAAACCCAACAAATTTAATGGATTGTAAGTATCGGAAACAACAACAATTTTAACAATGTTTCCCACATAAACAAAATTCTCTTTAGTAGGGAATTGCACTTATTTTCGGACATCGAGGAGCAGTTCAATTAGAAGGCAGCAGTGGTTGAGTTTACCTTGAATCTTTAAAATTCAAGCAAGCAGTACATTAGATTTTTTTGTTACTATCGAATGAAAGAAATTCCGGCTGCTTTTGCCACCAGTGTGGTGATACGCACCCCGTAACACGCAGGCTTCTCAGTATCCACCTATCCTATCGCCCTCTGTCGCCTACCAACTCTTTCATACAACAATGATAAACCACTTTTCCATATTGGTTTACCCTATTGGGGCATGAGGAGTAATCAGAGCGCTATAGCTTTTTTACTTTCTCAAGGAGACAAATTGCTTTTATGTAGTAAATTTCTTTTCTTGAAAATAAGTACCAGCTGCGACACGCCCAGTCTTGTCAAAGCTAAAATGCATTAATCTCATCTAGCTGATTCCTTCCGTCTACGTCTGTGCACTCCCCAAGTCCCATGTTTGAGCAGCAAAGCGCGGTTGATGTGAGGGGTTGGAATGCCAAGAAAGCTGTCAAATGCAGTCCTGCCAATTGCCCTCCAGAAGTGGGGGAGGGAATTAAGGGAATGAGAAAGGGGAAAAGAATGCACTCCTTTCCCTTCCTGCCTCGAGGAAGGAAGGTAAAAAGGAAGGACTTCGTTAGGAAACAAAGGTTTCTTTCTTCCCCTTACCTCCTCTTCAGTGACAGTGGTTTTGCAAGTTCCACTCAAGGGTTCATAGCAGTTGGGAATTGTGCGTTCGGAGTCTGTAAAGTAAAATAAGCCTAAATCTTTTGGTTTTAGCATTCAAAACTTTTTTAAATAGCAACCAAAGATGTTCCTCAATTTTAAAAAACATATTCTTTGTTGCCCTTCCTGCGCAAATTGACAACTTTTTCTTCAGAGGTAATACAGATAGGTGTTTGAAGAAGTTTAGATGTTAAAATTTAGTCAACACGTTTTCTTGAATCATTTATCATGAAAGAACAATTCAGAAGTCTCCTTAGGGTCGAATCACACCCAATTTGTCACCAAAGCGGAGAGAAATTACGTGTAGGCAGTCAACTTTGTAGTGGAAACCTTTTTTCTTCCATCCATTTTACATCTTCACCAACTTTGTCAGTGTCCCCTCCTGAGTAAATTCTCTTTTTATCTCAGCACGTATCGTATTTGTAAACAACAGCTGTTACTTTTGAATTTTTGAAGAGAACTTTAATCCGCTGTGAATAAATCCTAAAATTTCTGGGATTGTAGTTTTACACTAAAGGTATGATGAAGGATTTTGGGGGGCATTTCTACGGTTGAGTGGTCGTTTTAGCAAACTTGTTTGTCCAAATCTGTCCACAGTACTTTGCGTGACGCCAGACTATCCACTGAAAGCGAAATCGGCTCCACGAGTGGCAAAATTAATTTATTCCTGTCACGAAAAAAAAGCCGATTTCGGCATGCCACTCTGAGAGCCCAGGTGGGGTGAGACTACATGCCTTCTCCCTGCCTCTACCCTAGCACTACGAAAGGTTCGCCTCGCCCCTTCCCTCTCCCTTTTCCCAGGTTAGTTTGATTGCGTGTTGTGAGCAAAAACGAGCCATTTTGTTGCATTAGGTTTGCATTTTGCAGCGTTTACTTGGTCCCCTTCCCCCATTCTTAACATGAACCGTTAAGCACTATTCACTCTGGTGGATATTAAGTTCCCTAAATTTGCAAGATAACTAAGACAGTTCCACCTTTTTAACATGTGGGTGTAAATAGATGGCCTAGTTTTAGAAATGTGTTCCCTTAGATTAGAAAAAAACTGTTAATAGTAGTGGCGGAATAATTACAGAATGGAAACTGATATAAAATATCTTCAAATTTTACCTAGTAAATATTGTATTGCCCTTTTACCATAAGTAGCTGCAATTCATATCCCAAGGTATGTTTCATCACCATATCCGCATTTACACGTTATGTGCTTCTGCAATACGTGTTGGCTTGACTCTACCTATCAGTTGAGAGGCTGTCGGCTTACATTAACCTCGTGGCTGAGTGGCCGTCACCAAACCTCAAGGCGGAAACGAGTTCCGATTCTCCATAAGCTTTGATAATCTATGCACCATTCCCATACTACTCATCCATAAGATGTTCTCCTCTTCTTTGTCATTTTAATCTGCGAACCTGAAGTAGAGATCTGAAAGAAGAAAACCCGAATCTATTAAGTTCCACTTACTTCAACTTGTAATTATGCACAAATGTGCTAAGCAAAAACGCTATTTGAGTCATTAGGCAACCTTTTCGATAAAAGCATCGGCTACTGCAATATTAGTTTATTTTGATATAAATAAATTGAAGTGTAAAAATTAAATTTGATTTGTTATTAACACGGTAGAATAAAAGTATTTAAGTATACAAATTTTATTTGTCACTGTACTTCCTTTTTCCAATCGCCATAGAGGTAACATGCGTAAATAAGTCCTGTTATTAGAAACCTATGTAAAATTGAGTCATGAAAGTTAATAGAATAGAAAACTAGAATCAGATAAGTGATAAGTACAACCTTCCAGGGAGTTTAAGGTCCATGCTTATTTGAAGCAGAAGGCCTACTTAAATAGTTACAAGTAAAGTCAATTGATTTGAGTTCATAAGAAGTGTACAAATAATTATTTGCTATGATTGTAACACTATAATAAATAGGTTTAAAATTAGGTGCTTTTTTAGAATGCTATTACCTATAGGCGATTTCCTCATTTGCTAAGCACCCATTTTAGCCATATTATATTGTTAAACTGCCTTTCAGGAAAGTGGATACCCGTCCAAAATTAAAACCCATTTTCCACCTAAATTTGTCCATCGGATTTGTTTTCAAAGATGGATTAGACAGCAGATAGATTCGGTTTTTGCATGCCATCTGCATGTAATGCGAGTTTTTCTGAACACGCCTTTTTGGAAACTAGTGGTTGATTTCAAAACCTCGTGGCTGAAAGAACACCGTCAATGTCTAAAGAGGATATAATCTTGATTTCTCTTACAACTTAACCACCTCGATAATCCAGTCTTTGACAATACATTGCATTTTCAATGAGCTAGTCCTCTCAATTAAAGAGTTTGAAGCCAAAGGTACATAGGAGAAACAGCGAAATTTCTGCACTGATGGAAACTACAACGAGCCTTCTCCTTCACAATGGATGTGGTATCTAAGAATTGCTTGGATGAACCAAAATCAATTTTACGTTAACACTCAACGACACCAAATTCCAGCAGATCTTGTTTACCCTTCCTCAAAATCTATTCTTGGTTACTGTGAAAAGCTAACAAATTCTGGATATCGACTTCGAAAATGCCGCACAAAATCCGATTAGATTATCATCTCTTTAGAATGGTGGGCATCGTGATCAAACAATAGGGACTAACGAAGATGATTACACAAAGGTCTACAAAAAGTGGTGAATGACACCTTTCACGCAATTTGTTACTAGCAAGAGTCGAAGGATGAATGGCCGTCCAGTTTAGACATGGAGTTAGTCCTCAAGTTTTGACGGTCACACTCCGCAGCATAGGCAGAGATTCCCACATTGAGTTGGTGGGGTTCACAGCAAAGAGCCGCAACGAGCTAGCTACGACGCTTTGGCCTAGTAATAACGATGACCGAATAAAAGCAACGCAAAACTACCGAGTACTTCCACACCTTTCTCCCACTTTAGGTGAGTCCTAATTCTTTGTCATTTTTGCTTTCCGGTGGCTCTCCTTTATTCCCATAAACTCTAAGCAAAACAGAGGAGCAATCATGCAATTTGACCCTATAGTCTGGGGCGACCGGGTCAGTACAAATCCTAGAGTCTTCTCATTCCTGTGTTAGACAGTTAGCTTGTTCCATGGTATAGGACACTATGACTAGCAGAGGAGATGTTGATAAATTAGGCCATATAAACGTTTTTACGAGACACCATGCACAGGAAAGCCTAGGTAGTAAGATTTCACATGTGTTTAGATTTAGCTTGGGATATACTTCCAGAAGTCAATATTCCACCTAGTACTGAGTCTATCGTGGGGTTTGCTGGAGGGTACTTCCTTTGCAAACCTATTCAGTAGACGGACTGTGAAGCTTCATTAGCCCAAGCCAAAAGAATAAATCATCTATGGTGATTAAATCCAAGGGGCAGAAATAGTTAGCGCTAAAATAGACAACTAATGTTTAAGCTTTACTCACATTACTGACAACGGGAATTAAGCTAAAAATTTTGTTGGTTAAGAATTTCAATATCTTCGTGTGCAAATGTTCCAGGTCGGG
>NW_020170468.1:31255-74372 GCF_000524195.1 Echinococcus granulosus | reverse complement strand
AATCTGTGCATGCATTCACTGATGCTGCACTCTTAAGAAATGGTCACTGATCCTAAAAATGTGAGTACCATTGCATATTACTCAAATACTGAAGTATCGAAGCACAATGCACCAAAATACACACCCCGATTGCTGGAAGCGACGAAAAAGATTTTCATTTATGCGTACATACGCAGGCCAATCTTATTCTAGATTGACCTGCAGTATTAAGATAGGCACAATCATCCGTTAACCTACCAAGAAGGAAACCTAATACAGCTGTATAAATTTGTGTTATCTTCCAAAGTACATTGGAAATCCCATTTTTTCCAACAAATCATTCTCTATGTCGAAATCATTACTCTTGTGGCACCCTTTTCGCCATGATAAAATGCGTCACTGTAAGGAAACCTTACCCTTCGGATATGGAGGAAGAGGGCTAAATACTAACGAAAGAAAGGAGTCCACCAAATCTATGTTGCAAGAGGACACCACCCAAGAGGAGCATCAGAGCAGATACTGAAAATAATAAGGAAGCTCTTTAACCTACGGTTACTAGGATACGCTTCTCAGATAACAAGCGAAAGTGATGGAAAACTTACTGCCTGAGGAAATACCGTCGGCCTACAGCAAGGATTCAAATGATCAGATCTCACAGGACTTTAATACCTCTACGACATCCCCTTTTTTACGAATGCATTATCTCCTGATTAAGTCAAAGGATCTGAAACAAAAGGCAGGCATAAGCAACGACTAAAGTCCACATGCGCGCGATCTCCTGAAGCATAAGGGCATTCGGCGACAGGATTTAACATATAACTCTCACTTTACAAAGACCTTATATCTGGTCATTAATTCATGCATTAGACCCATATTTGAATCCCAAACGTATGTTCAAATCAAATATCCGTGATAGCGACTCAGAAAAATATTCAGAAATAATAAATTCATTTGAATTTGGGCGAACTTTTGGCCAGGCATTGCTTAAAAAGTCAAGACTTAGGCGCTTTGACCAAACAAAGGGCTAAAACTACCTTGGCGACTTCCATTTTCATCAATAAGAGTAGAATAATGCACTATAATGCCAGTGAACTTGCCCAAACTGTCTCTATGCAATTTGATCGGCCTTTTATTTGTATTTAGCACTTTTTTTGCACTCATAAGAAATACGAAGAAATGGATTGTAGCGTCTCAGGACTCCCTGAAGATAAAAGAAGACACAATACTCGGGCAGAATATATATTCAGCGCAGGGAAGGTGTCTAAGCTATTGGCATGGCCCAAAAGGCGGGCCCACCCGGTGAGGTAAAAGGGGCTTATTCGAAGTACAAAAGTGGCGCCTCATCAGTGCCAAGGGGTAAACCACTATCGTATTTACAGGATGCTACTAAAAATACTGATAAAATTTGCTAAAGAGAATATTCAGCTCCATTTTTCATTCATGAAATATTGAGTAAGGTCTGGCGATTCTAGAGGCGGTAACTGAACAAATCGACAGTTTGCTACAAATCTACATTATTGTATAGTTTTAAAACACCTAAACTCTTATAAATAGGCTAAAGTTTTTAGATGGAAATATGTCCTTTGAAGACAGAACTTTTCGTAAACATTTGTAAAATGTCATGTATTTGGCCCAGTTACACTCCAGGTGTTGACTGACTTTTAAAAAAAAAATGTCAAGCCATATGCAATTCTAATTGTTTAAGTGTCTTTGAAATGTCAACTTGACAAGTCTAAATACTACCATTCTTGTTTTGTTTTGTAGTTCGGCCAGTGCGCGCGATCTAATTTCAGTTTCTCTGATAATGTCGAGTCAGTCTGCTTCTCTTGTTCATGGTCTGGTGAATGTAAGTGTCTCGCACAGTTGATTGGGTATTATTTCCCGCGGCAGTTGTTTTTAAAGTCCGAATTTATACCTGGACTCTAAATTCGCATGCTTGCCACATATTTATGCGCGTGTGAATTAATATTAATCGCTAGAATTTTGAGTGCTCACTCTATTTCTGCCTAAGTGAAAATGCTTTTTTCCTTTATCGGCTACAAGACATTGTCCTCGGTTAAGCTATAAATTCTCTTCTGTCAATAGAGGCGTGGTTTTGCCAGCTTTTAATGTAGTCCCTATTTTGTCGCTGGATTTCCGCATCTTAGTCGTGCAGTCCGAAAGCAGCAGGTTTTGTTGTTACTTATTAATAGCAGAGACGAGGTTTTGATTATATATCGAATATGGTTCCTAAATCTAGTCACTCACAGGTGTTCTTTGGTCCACTTGGAATGTGTCAATGTCATCCATTTTGATTTTTAGTACAAATATCGTGAAGCGGCAAGAATTGATATTGAAAAGGCATCTCAGGCTTATCATAGTCTTCAAGTAAAGCTGCAAGATTTCAGTAAGAGTGGCTTTCATTTGCAGCTATTTTTTCAGCTTTTGAAAATGGGCAAACTAGCAAGCTTCTTTGTATGGAAGGGACTATACCCGTCAAATACATGGGAAACGTGTACAACATCCCATTAGCTGTTTATTTTGTCCGTCAACACCCTTATCATCCTCCCATCGCTTATGTCCGTCCAACCTCGAGCATGCAGATTAAAGCTGGCCCAAACGTTGACACAAATGGAAAGATCTTCCTTCCTTATCTATCAGAGTGGAACTTTGTAAGTGTATTGATGACCTACCTCGACTACATATGCCACGCTACATTTTCATCGTTGGAACATTGTTCTTTCGCAGCCGGATTCATCAACACAAGGCCTTTTAGAGATTCTTCAGAATGTCTTTGGTCAGCGAACACCAGTCTTTTCCAAGCCCACAACCGGCTCTGTTGGATTTAACGCCAACATTACGTGTATGTTTCCTCATTTTTTAGCTATCGGAAGTCATAATCTCCCGGAAGCCATGTTTTCTCTTAACCTCTGGCAATGTTGCATAAATCAAAAGTCTAGTGTCCATGTTTTATGTGCTAAATGAGTTGTGAGGGTTGAAACCTCACCGTTTTTACGAGGGCTGTACAGAAATGTATTTAATTGGTGAATCCTTACCTTTTTAGGGATTGTGAACGCTATTATTTATTTTCTGTTGTAAATTATTCGACACTATCAAACTTCATTATAAAACAGCGTCAGTTGCCCATACTTTATTTCGGCGTATAAGAAGTGTGTGTTATTGCCTTTGAAATGGTGTGATTCAATTGGTCTGGATCAAATTACGCAACGTTATGATAGACCAATTACCATGCCAAGTTATAACGACAACACCCGTTGCATCCACTGGTATACAGTGTCTTTTGTAATTGGGTACCTTTATTTTTGCGTTTCAGTGCCTATCCAATGCTAAGCGTCAGGTGTCAAACCATTTGTCAACTCACTGTTACCTTTGGGCCTAAGAAATTTTTTGCATTTTCGTTTCCCTTTCGTCGAGAATAACAAACCACTTTAAATATGCTTTAGCTGTGGGATATCCACCCAATCTAGGCTGTGGGAATGGTTCCTTTGAAATATAACGTTACACCCACACTTCAATCACCCTATTGGCGTCTGCCGCGCGTAAACCCTTCGTTCACCTCTACATTTAGATGCGCAGTAAGGCTTTCTTGTTTGGTTTTCCGAGCATGAATGCGGAATGTCACAATTTCATCATATAGTGATGACCACACTTGATCCGTGGGTAATTTGTTCTCCTTTTTTGTTATGAAAGCCTCGAACGGTTACGCATATGGGATGCCTGGGGTGGGATGGGGAGGAATGCCAGGCCTGCCAGGGTCCACTAATCCCGCTCTGAGTGGCAGCGCTACGCCACAGTCCTCCCTTTTTGGTGGGGTCATGCCTTCCATGCCCACTGTCTCCACTGCGTCAACCTTCATGGGCAGCGCCACCAGCTTTCCTGCAAGTACGACGCGTTAACTGTTTGATGACTGGTAGTGGTCTTATGATTAATCTCTACGTATGAGCGATTTTGTACACAATTTTGTGTGGGTTTTCTGCTTCCAAAAAGGGGTACACATTTCTCACTACCGATGTTTATTTTAACTGATTATCCAATAAATCTATCTTCACAACAAAGGCTTGAGTGGATGTTCGAATGTTCAGTGGATGTTAGAGTAAAAACCACCATTATACCATGCCTATCATTTTCGCTAGCCTTTATTTGCTTAATAAGTTTTTCAAAATTTAACGTTTTATTGGTTAATTATGTAGCCGTGGTGGCTTGAAAAGTTGTTGAGTTAACCGGTAGGTAGCACCGAAGAGGCCCACACCATTTTGTGTGGTTTCAAATGCTACTCTAAGAAGTGGGCTGAAATCAATTAACTCGAGGTTTTTTCTAGACCCTCTATGCGAGGGCTAAGAACACACTGTTACTGCTCGATTAGATTGGTAGCTTTTAGCCTGACTGGATTCGCTCTTTATGAATCTACCAGCTTTATATAGTTGAATTTCGGATTTACCGTCCATCCTGACACTGATTAAACACAAATGTCTTGCATCCTGTGAGGACTGTTATTTATCCCTCTCATATTGTTATCAAACCTCAGTGTTCACACCTGATATGAGTGTGGCCTTGTTTAGTTTTTCGCTTTTTTTCTTTTATAAAATATTTTTATTGCGGATTCTTAAATTCCGTTTAACCGTAAGTGGTAGCATAATATGTATGGGGATTGGTAGCACTTTGAGTTCATCATGTATCTGATTAATCTGCCTGATTTATGTTTTACTTAGGTCTTTTATGCCTTTCACCTCAGCCCCGCTAATACGTGTTAGTAAAATTGTGCAAGGCCTATTCACGTCGTATACCATTTAAATAGTTTGGGAACTGACATTTTTGTGTTTAACAAAGTGAATTGTGTACTTATAGTGCTCTTATACCGGTTTCTTCAGTTGATCTTTTAAGGTCTCAGACTGGAGGTAGTGTTTTGCCATCCGCTCTTTAAGCCAACCGGAGCGGTTTATTCTGCTACCTATTACTTAAAGGAGACAAAACTTCATTTGTCAAAAATTACTCCCTCACGAAATTCCTTGGTTGACAACGTCCACTATTGACGTCAGCATATAAGCTACTTTCGAAATTTTTGGGAAATATTGGCGAAAAGTACTGTCTATAGTCGCAATCAACTGTGCGTTGGTAGCAATGAAGTACTTACCTCGCAAGCACTTCCACTTCAGGTGTAGTGTCGGAGGAGGAACAGCTGTTGTTGTCGCTTCGATCCGCTGTCATGGATAAGTTGAACAATGTGCAACGCGAGGTGGTGGACGATCTGAGCTGCGAGATCCAGTCGCTCGAATCGACGCAAAAGGACCTTATCTCGCACGCTGACAACCTCGTCACTATCCAAGCGCAGATGCTCTCCGAGCTGGTAAACGTCTATATACCCATATCTCTTCCTGTCCACAACTGTTTATTTTTTTCCTTTCTAAATAAGTTATATTATCACTCTCCCTTCTCCATTCTTTTCTACAGGAGCAGATACAATCTCTGACGCTTGAGTTGGAGGATAAGACAAGGGAGTACAAGGAGGCCTATCGAAAGCTGAAACAGGAGGCGAATGTCAAAGTGGACTACGACTCGGTTGTTGATACCACGAGGCCTGTCTATCGGCAGTAAGGTTTCGCTCCTTTAAAGTTTTTTTTGCTGGGTCCTGTTTTGATATAGTGTCTCAAGAAGTGGTGCAATTAATCCAAGTTTGCGATTCGGCCACCGTCAGTAGCTTTTTCGGACTGATAAAAAAGCGAGGCAACGTGGCGAAACTCGTTTCCCTTACTTTTGACATTGAGATGTATCTTACGGCTTGCAATTTGTGACTTAATTCTTGTTTTTTAACCAGCGATGGGATGTTTTGTGAATATTGTGGGTGCGTTTCCAAATCTGGCTCTGTAGCATCTTGCACATGCGTATTGTGGTGCAGTGCCGTTGTTTTCTCGTTATGATCAGCCATCTACTGAGAAAAAACAAAGGCAAGCCTTTAGCCTTGCCCTACTTCATTTAGCCAATTTCCCCCCATCATTTTCATAATGCTGTGACGAAAGATGTCTCCATCTTATTGCCGTGTAATTTATGTGATTAAATTCAGGCAGCTATTCTGCTTATTCCAATTGGTTTAGGATTTTGGTTGACATAGTACCCACCCTAAGCTGCGTCACTCAATTTAATGATTAACATTGTCGGAAAGAAATTCCACAATCCTTTGGCTCGCTTGGTGCAATTTACCACTAAGCCAAATTCTTCATTCGTTAGAGATCATGACTTTCTGTGGCTGTATCGATTCTGCCGTCTCGCGTTTAGACCGTGTTACTATATGATCGTCAAGAAAGTGGCGACATAAGCGGATAATCCTAACTCCATGATACAAATGTGAATTTCACTGAAGCTGGGATATCGGCGATATTAGTACTCAAACTATGACAGTCATAGCTCACCGTTTTAACTAGAAATCGTAAACCTCTGTTGCTGTTTGGAAATTCGTGGTGATCTATTTCTTTATTATAGTTTTATTTCTGGTCTCTTGCCCCAGGCTAGTTGAGGCCTTCGCAGAAGAACAGGCGATTGGGGATGTGCTATACTACCTTTCACAGGCCCTGGAAAATGGCGCCATTGAACTGGAGGACTTTCTTAAGGTGTGTCTGAGTTCAGAATGTTGCCCTTTACAAATGGAGTTGGCTCTTTGCGATTCCTGAAAGCAGCAATAAGCTGGTGCTCTTAACCCTAAATACCCTTGTTGTGTAACTCGTTCCTAAGGTCGTGCGGGATCAGTCGCGGAATCAATTTATGCAACGCGCCACGGTGTGTCAGTGTCGGGCCAAAGCGGGCTTGCCGTTGGTATAGACTGGCCGAGAGGTCCTCAGCCGCTGGGGGCCATATTAATTAGAATCTGCGATAACTTCTTGTCCCACTCCCTCCCATCCCTGTCAGCCCTTATCGTCTACTGTTTTCCCTGTACACCTCGCATCTTTCATGTTTCCTACGTCGAGAAACTACTTGCGTCCGTTGTCCAGACTTTCTATCCATCGCTAATAGCTCTCACCTCAACGTATTTAGTACTTGTGACTGCTCTTGTTTTGTTGCAGTCTCTCCACAAGAACTGCTTGATGTTCTTAAGGCGCATGATTTCCGGGAGGGAGGGTATGATCGTCCCATTCTCGAGAGGCCTATACTTGAGTTGATGTCTTGTCAATTGTGGGGTAGTACCGGCGGTGTTTGACCCACTGCCTGTGCGACTGTGCACGGACTAGGTTTCGGTATCAGCGTGTAGAACCTTGCCTTAGGAGGTTTGGGATTTTGTGACTAGTCGATGGTGGTAAATGCAAGCGGCATTGGAAGCGCTCTTGAGAGAGGCTTTGGGAGTGCGGGAAACGTTATGTCTATCCAATGCTATCTTAGCGCTATTTCGGTTTTAACTTGTAGAAAATGGTATCTACGCTAAGACATTTGACGAATTATCAATACTTAAAAGGACTTGGGTAGCGTGGAAAATCCAGCATTAAGAATGACTAGCCATATGTTTTATGTAAGTTTGACTACACGAGCACTTAAATCTTTAAGGCTCCTATTTCCGTTCGGCAGCATAGCTGTCCGCTGTGTGCATAGGCGCCTATCCCAATATGCTTTTCACGACCTCAGGGAGGACTCGTATCACTACATAATATCTGGTTCACAATAACCAAAGACACAAAAAGTCCTTGCATGAGAGCTAATTTTCGTAACAGACTAACAGTTGTGTGACAACTGTAGACACTACAAATGAAGCCACTTGATATTTATATCACATAACTGTTGGCCAATCAGAATATATTGGATGTTGAGTCTTAAAGAAAATCTTCCTTCCCATCAACTAAATCCTTTGATAAACTAGGGAAGTAATTTATTTTGGTTAATGCTTACCTGTCTAATACAAGCTTCTTTTCTGATTGTCCTGTGTTAGTTTGTATTAATCAACGGTTGGAAATAGCGACACGCGATTTTTCAAACTGATTGATGTTTCTTAGGAATTTATTCCTAGTAGTGTAATCATGTCAGACAGGAAATCTCGAAGACACCCCCTGAGGAGTTGTTCCACAAAAAAATCGAATTCAAAGAGCAAAAGTCCTGCTAAATCGGCAAAAGCATCTGTCAATTTAGTGGCATCAAAAGGATCGTCTGCCGAAATACCCAATATAAAAACAAGTAGATTACCAACTGTATCAAATCTTGGTTCTGTCACTGAACAATATAAAGAAAAGAGTTCTATTAGGAGATCACGACTGCCTATAGGTAAGAAACCTTCTGATGATGCCCCCAAAACGATATGAAATTGGTAGGAATGTCTGGTAATGAACCATTAAGCAGTATTAACCACTCGAATGCTGATTCTTCCCCTAAAAAAGAAAGCTGTTCTCAGGATTGTAAGCTTGAAAGTGACTTTACGTTGTTGGATCCTGTATCACCTCAGAAAGGAGGAGTGAATTTTCCAGCTGAATCTTCATTAGGTGAACTGGAATATCGATCAGCTGTATTACCGACAAACCAGAACGCCGGAACTTTAGAAAATCAACAGATTATGACCCCATCTGATTTTCAGTATTTTACAGTTTATGCATGTAATGGAGAACAGACCAAACGAAATTGCTCAAAATCACCAACACAGATGAGGATAGAAAATGACATTGCTGAAAGCCTAAGCAATGAGTTTATGTCGCTAAATCGCAGGCGCCAGATTGAAAGGGGGAAAGAACTTCTTCGGATTATAGAACTAGGTTTGGGTGATTTTCGAGAGATCTTCAACCTCCAGCCAATGGATGCGTACTCTAGTTACGTTCTGCGGCTTTGTCAGGTAGAGCTTTCCCATGCTCAGTCGCAGACAATGGATGATTGCCTCTCTAGGGAGGTACAAACTGAGAGGTCACGAACGGCTCCTTACTCGTCATGGACTCAGATCCCTCCAGCCTACGAAGGCGGTCATTCGGGACACGTCCGCTATGCCCGTAGGTTTCCTGACTTGTCAAGGCGCATCAAGGTTTTGGCAAATAAGTCAGAATGTCATCCATTTTAGCAGAATAAGAGCAGTACCTTCACGTAGTACTATGTGCCGAAATTTTTTTTAACGAATTCATTCTATTAATAGTTTTGGCAGTGTTTTTAGTTTTTAAACTGCGTAGCAGTTTGTTGTTTTGATCCTTCAACTGACGAGAGATTTGACTGAACAGCTTTGAACTCGTCCTTCCAAAGTAATCATTCATCGGATTCTCCCAGAAACAATGAACGATTCTCCGTCTCGACTTTGAATCGACTGAAGACGAGCTTGAAAACAGTACTCATGCTTCTAGAAGGGGATTGTGAAGAACATTCTTTAACGTCTAACCAACATGCTCACAAACCACACAACTTAGTTATTCCTAGTCAAGACCAACAGACACTGGCTGAGTTGGAATGCGTTCACTGCAAGTTCTTGGACCACCACCTCCTCACTCTTCATCGACTAAAGTCGGTTAGCCATTCCTTTTCAATATAAGTATTTAACTTCAGCCTCATAGTATGGAAAATCTACGAGGCCCTTTACCTGGCGATTTAGCGTGCGTTTGGAAAGTCAATGACCATTCTGGTCAAGGAACCCTCGAGCATGCACTGAAGTGTCCTGGACTTTTGCCGATGTCTGGACGTGGCATCGGTGATGTCTGGGGATATGGAGATGGGATAGTATCTGTGCTATCAGAAACCAGCTCAGAGTTTACTATGGTAGGTTAAGCTTGAATAGACCCAATCATGACTTTACTCAAATAGATAGTGGGAGGCCTTAGTGACGGAACTTTGGTTGTCTGGGCTATAGGTTCCGAAATATCTCCTCTTTATCCGTCCGATAATGTTTCGAAGCAGGGCTCTTTCCTTCCCAAGATCTTTGAGCATGCGAAATCACCAGACTACTTGGCTTCTTTTGCTTTTTCGGAGGAAGATAAAAGTTCCGATTTCAGAACCTTTCCAACGTCCCCGATCGTCGCACTGAAGTCATTAATGCGAGAATCGATCTTATCCAACAGTTTTCAGTTCTGCTCCCTTGATAATCGAGGAAATGTGAACATTTGGATGGCTCTGCGTTTGCAGCCTAAGAGGAGTTGTGATATTATCGGGCCGAGTGCTGATTTGGGACTGCGACCTGGCGGCCGTGCTCGGCTGATTCAACTAGCAAGGTTTACTTATGATACTCAAGGCAGCCATTTGGTAGGGCTGTTATACTTAACTCCCTTAAATGCTTTCGCTATTGCCTTTATTCTATGGCGAAATGATCCAATGGAACCGTTTACTGTATGATACAGTCCTCCCGCCATGCGCAAAGTGGTATTTTAGCGTAAAAATAAGTGGTTACTCCGATATGGCTTGTACATATAAGTGATAAGCTGAATTTGTTTCTTTAATCAAAAATAAAGCCCTACCTTTGAATCAGGATATTAAACCACATACTCGAACCACTCTCGCGGTCTGCAAAACCTTATGCTACTAAAAAGGTTGCAGTTATAACTGCAAAGTGTGGCTGTTTCTCATAAGCGCCCAGTCTCCAGCGGGATCAACGTTTCTCTGGCTCCATTCACAACATGTCTAGAAGTATGTCGAACGTCAGACAAATTCTTCATTGGATCAGCGGACGGCAACATCAGACAAAAGTGCCGCGTGCCTAGTCAGTGCATCTATCCCAGAGACTTCAAGCTGTCTTTTGCCGATGCAGCTGTCACCTGTCTTGCTTTGCATCCCTTCCTGCCAAATGTTCTGATTGCAGGTAAGTACTACTTTGGCGTAAATAAGTAGCAGATGTTAGTGTGGAGTTTATTTAATGAACAGGAACGGAGATGTCGTTGCAAACGCACTTATGCTTTTTGTTTATGTTTATATTGGGTGGGCCAAGTGATCCCCACTTTTTATGCCAGTTTAAGGCTTTTTTGAACTGATATCGTAATAAAATTGAGAAATTCCTGCTTTCACAGTGCTTCAGATGTAAACATCAATATTTCGTGCATAGTGTCTTAAAGATTTACTTCAACTACTTATGAACGAAGTGATTAATGAAACAGTATTCAACGCTTTGATGCAAAAGCTATTTACTGTTCCCTTTTTTTCTATCTCGACCATGAATTATACTTGAAAAACCATTTTTATTTGATCAATTTGATTTAGAAGTGAAATTCGAAAGTTACGTTGTATTTCCAACCAAAATGGAGTTATTTCTAGCGAGAGCAAGTCCAAATTCCAATAGACGCTAGCCATTCATTGTATAGCTCTTTTTGAACGTCGGAAAACTGTCTGATCTGTAAATCATTGCAATATGAATACCTTGTTTGAGACCGATTGCTTAGTGTGGATGATTCTAGGGGATATGCTGCACAGCTCTTATGTTCCTCGAGTAATTTACTTTTCAGTACCTTTTTATTACTTATTTGTGAGATATATAGCTCGTATAAATAAATTGTACTCATTTTCCTGCCATAGGCACTGCAGATCTAATTGATAATCTGATTATTTCCGTGATATTTAAGGTCAAGTTGAGTTTAACATTTTGAGGTGAAGTTACGCCTGTGGGGTTAGTCAGTAGCATATGCTTTGTAGCTTTTATATTGATTTATCTATCCTAATTTACAGCTTAAAGCATAGGATTTCTATTTTTCTTGTAAGAACAAATCCAATTTTTCCGGTGAAACACTAAACTAGAGTTCCTAAAGATTTAGGAGTTTTTATTTTTAGCATAATTCTTCCTCCCACCCGGTGGAAAGCCAATAAATAATTCCATGGACACAATTAATTAACATAATAAAGGACTTTCTAGCCCATTATCTAAAGAGTTAAAGTGTGCCACTTATGCTTGAAAACCTTTTTAGGCATTGAAATCAGCAAGTTGACATAGGTAACGCAAAGACCAAATAAAAATGAAGTGAAAAAAGGTTGCAAAAGATTATGTAAGACTGAAATAAATAGCATTCGGCCGCAGGTTACTCAGATGGGCAGCTAGCTCTCTACCTGACTCACCATCCACATCCCATCTTCAAGTGGCTGATCAAGGTACAATCTGATCGGCCCTCAATCGGTGTCAGAAAGGTTATCTGGTCCCCCCATCGTCCAAATGTGACCTACTGTCTAGCTACGGACGGCGACATTATAGCATGGACCCTACTCGATGGGGAGCAAGCAACTATGAAGCCCCGTGCTCAAACCCTCATCATTGGCACCATCAGAGAGCGTAGGGTGGTTGATTTCTCTGTAGCCAGAGGTTGCAGTGGCTGTCTGGCCGTCTGCTGGCAGGACGGGGCTGAAATCCATTGGTTAAAGGAGGATTTGGTTGTGAGGCAAGAAGATGAACTTCTGGCTTTGGAAAGTGTATTAAATGGACTTCTTTGAAACCATTCCAAAAATTCCTTTGCGTTTGTTATTGGTATTTGTTTTATATTTTGATATGGTACTTGAAAAAGTATGGCATTTGCGTACGACTGTCACAGTTCTGGCAAATTTGGCGATCCATCAAAGAAAGCGATTTCTTCTTACCTTAAACTCGCGTCAGCATCCTCTACATAAGTGAGACCATAGGGTGGGGAAGTATGAAATTCCCACTGTAATTTTCAACGATTGCATATTATGCACAAACTTGGGAAATCGAAAGTTAACGATGCTAGTAAACTAAATGCCAAAATTCAAATTGAATTGATTAGCTATTCCGTTATACAAAAAAGATGGTCCCAAAGCATAAATAAATCTTAATGAATTAAATTTCTAAAAATGGTTTGCTAGTTTAGTTTGAAAAGAAATGTATAGGAAAAAACAGGTTTATTATAGAAGAGAAGCAAGAGTACAGGACATTTTTATCTCAGAAAGTGCTGTGAATTCTTAAATGATTTGAAACTTGACATCGGTTAGAATGATTTTGAAATTTCATAATGCCGGTATCCAAAAACAAGCATTAAAAGATGCTGGGAAATGCAATGGAAAACACAATAAATAAAAATTTTACCTACAGACCTTGAAGAGGCCATAAATACCCCATTTATAACTTTTTAACGATATTTTAGAATCACGGACCATGGTACCTTAGAATAGTCAAGTAACAGGAGCCCACTTGGTGTGCGTGTGTACGATTTAGCATTTTCGTGCATAATTTCCCTTTATAACACAAATGTGTGAAGAGATGAGTTAAAATTCCCCAAGTACTTGGATTACAATTCTTTAGCCTGCCATAGATAATAATCACGCAAGCTTTATTCAATTTCCGCTTCATTAAAAATTGACTGCTTCTTCTGATCACCTACGGTTAAATCCAAAGATTAAAAACCGTTTCTAAGCTGGTGGTAAGCAGCCATCTCCGATTGCTTCCGGTTCCCCTAGAAACGTACTACAAAAAGCTCTGAAAGCTTTACTACTGATGCTAAACAATAAGTAAAAACAATGCATGGTTCTTAAAATACCAAATTGTCCATATTTGATACACTTCACAATTCCTGTTTGCACCACTCACTGATTAGATGACCTGCAAAATTGGTCAGATGGTTCTAGAGGCACAAATAATCACGAGGGTCCATTCTTAAAGCAGCTATTTCCAGCTGCAAGCAATATAATTGCTTCGCTGAACTGAGGTACACTTGAGCTGGCAACCAGAGAAATGGCAGTCAAAAGAGGGAGAGGTAATTACCCCATCCACTTCCGGCGACGGACAGAAACAATTACAGATGTCTTCAAATTCATTTCTTGCTTTCCTCTCTCAAGCACTCCAACGCACGCACGTACGCACGCAGGCACTCATTCTCGTGCACGTGATTCGTGATCATTGATTGGTACTCAACGGGCGTGCCGCTTCACTGACCAATCAGGTGCCGGAGGCGTGCATGGTGTGAGCACAGGAGCAAGCAGGAGCACCCCTCCCCTAAGACAGCTATGTGCACGCTTATAGGCCACGCTCACATGTCCAACACCCAAGGGGAATCAATTAAGGGCACTTCGCCCTGCTACTCGCCTCTGATTGACCGTCTCGTCGAGAGTTCACAGATCTACTCTGCCGGTGCAGGCATGGACAGTGAAAGGAAAGCTGCAGTAAGTGGAGCCATTTTTGAGGCAGAACTGAACCACCTGGAGGAACAACAGCAGCCTGATTATCTGGTGCTTCTGCAAATCGCATCCTTTGGTAAGCAGGGCGCGGAATTGGGCACCGATGAGAGTGCTGTTTCTATGCTCACGGCCAAAATTTTCGACATCCATGCACAATCGGTAGGTTTGTGTTGCAAAACGTAATATATCGGCGTCATTATTAAGACTTAAGAAACCATGCCCCAAAATGGCAATTGGACAAAAACTTCATTAACTTAGAAACGCTGGTCTATGCTTTTATTGGAATGTAGGCTCAGTCTGATTGCATGTATCGGATTACTTTTGTGATCAAGAATTTGGGTGAAAAAGGATTTACCACCTTTTATTCGAAGGAGGAATAAAAGAAGTGAACTGGCTTTCTCAAGGTGTGTATATGTCCAAGCATTCCACTTTTAGTTCTCGATTCATGGGAGAATATTCAGTATTTGCTATTATTTTTTGCGTTGCCATTTTCGGACAAAATAATTTTAATCGACATGTAGAAAAGTGCAAATATTTGGAAAAATGAAGAAACACGGATTCCTAGGGGCCGAGGTGAATAAGGTTTTGCCTGATGCCACCTCGTAGGTTGCAGAAAAAGATTTTAAGACTATGCACTTAGTGGGTCGGTAGGAATGGCGAAAAGAAGTAGGCATAGCCGTAAAATTATCAATCTCTTTGGAAGACAGTAGGTCCAAATTCGACGTTACGAGGACCAAGAGAGTCCAATCTATTAACAAACCTTGATAATGAATTGTCGAAAGTCATGAGTAAAAAACTGTTTCAATACTAGTGGAAAGCCCCATACTGGTTGAAGTTTGCAAGTGACCTGTTTGAAAGCTGACTATTTTATTCGTGTTGATAAGATAGTAGGTAAATAAGGGCCATTCTTGAAATAAAGTTAAGTATATTGCACTGTTGGTGTAAAGCGCTACCGCAAATTGTGCATACTGAACATCAGACTACTTGTGTTTAAATTATACGCACACAATTAGGCCCCAGAAAATAAAACTGGGCATTAACAAAAGAAGTCGGAATATTGCTGAGTCATGCAGTATTCATAAATCAAGTTGGCCTTGGAAGGTAAACATATATGGAATACGCTTTAAAAATCCCCACTTTAACACAGAAATATATAAACTGCTTACGTCGCCTTCTGTATAATTATGCTCCAATTCACTCTAGACCTTCTGATAAGCTCCCCAGCATCCAACACAGCCTGGGCAACAAATCTAATGACCTGATGTGTGGAAAAAATTTTTTGTTTTCCTTATGACCCGCCAGTGACCCTGGGGTTAATCAAGCAGGATGCGTTTTAGTACTAAAGTATTGTTTATCTGGTCGACGAATACTTGCACACAACTGCCTTCTGCGTACACCAACCTGCACTCTGGCGGTGACCTCTTTCAGTCGAATCCACGACATGCTTCAACCGGCGTTCAACTCTAGGCTAGCACGCACGCCTGTACGTGCGTGCACACATCCACGCACACGCACCGTGTCTTTCAGCGCCGCAAAGGCAGCCTGTACACAGGCCCAGGCAAGTAACGAATTGGTGGTCACTGCCGGCTTTGCCATTGTAACAATGCCACCGAGATGAGTGGGTTCGCAGGCCAGCTAACCAAGTTTGGAACCGAGTGCTGGTTACTACCGATCACAGCACTCCATAATAGGTCGTATGTCTAGGGCTTATCTATGCACGTTTACACAGTCTTGTACCGTGAAATTGCATTTTCTTAAAGAAAATTAACCACTCACCTCTCCAAAAACGGGACTGAATTTTAGTTAATTAGCCCTTACCAAAAGTTAGACGAAACAGAGCATTCTGTACTCTCAACATAAGTTGACCTGAAATCCTCGGAAGGCATTGTCATTTCTATTTCACGGTATTGAAATTACAATAAACCCGACGTGAATTGGAGGATGAACGCTAATTTGCGATAGAATAATCGCTAGTCGTTACGAATTGCTGGAAGGCGGCTCAACTCTAGAGCGCAAGAATTTATGAACTGCCTTGGGGCTCTCGATTCAGTAAATTCTTATACAAATCAAAGAGTCGAAGACAATTACGAATGACGCAGATGATCATTAATAATACGCCGGTTATCTCATCCGAATCATCTGGTAGGTAATGTTAATTTTAAGGTAAATAAGAGATTTGAAATGTAGCCTCCTATTTTTATAGTTCTGTATCAATCGAAATAAGATGTTAATTGTTTTTTGCAGACAACGGGTCCAGAATGGCAAATGTACGTCAGACAGCCTCACTTCAGCTGCTATTCTGAAGTATCAAACAAAGGCGAGAAGTTGATGGACATTTCGTGTCAAGAAGAGGTGGATATTTCTGAAGAATGCATCAATTTCACGGGCCTTAAAGTAACAGACCTTAGAGATGCTCCTTCCCTTTTAGAAGCCTTGGAATCCGTAAGTTAAGTATCGTAGTGAGCCCCCTGCATCCAATTCGAGCTGAAAATACTATTATACAAAAAATGAACACTAGATCTCCCCATTTATTTCGAATGAATAATTTCAAATAGTTTTTCTTATCTAACGACAAGACTTTACCTATATTTATAATATATGGTGTTCTCATATGAAGAAAAAGCAGCTTCTGATTTCTTTGTAGAGCATGCTTGGCTAAATTTGGCCTTTAGTCGAATTTTATTCCAGTTTTATGGATAAAACGCATTTTATTATGATTCCAAGCTTGATACATGGCTAAGAAGTCAAGGTCTCTATCATGTTTGCAACGGTTCTGAATCATCAAATGTGTCAAGGAAGTCCCACTTCGAGCTGGCTGTTGATGGCGGAGTAGGATTGCGATTAGTTCTACACCCAACTCTCACTCAACCTATGGACAAGACCTACGCAAGCTTTCCTTACCTTTGTCGATTCATTGATCTGAAGAAGGTCTACATGCTGCTTTATCCGAATACTCAATCCCGCCTTACTCTCACAGAAATGATGCAAGGTAGGTTGTCAATGCAATTAATGCATCATAAACTGTTTCTAACCGAAATGAAAACTATTTCCCACAATTGCTTTGCTAATTCCATAGATTTGAATCTCTCTACTCCGGACTTTCTGTCCAGTATCGCATCCGAACAAGCCATTTGGACTACTGCGGTTGTGAATTCGCTGGTGAATGGGAATTCCTTGTTACAAAATGAGAGGTCCCTGCAGTGCCAACAGCTGGGCTACTGGCCTCGTCTCTACTGTCGCACTATGGCTAAACTTTGCGCAAAAATGACTGCTGATGGTAAGATTCGGCAAATTACTGCAATTTTAGGGGCTGACTGGAATGTGTATGAGGGCATAAACATCCACTACCAACCAAAATTTATGTAAGTCAGCGATTTCCTGCAAAGCACATTCCAGTTCTTCTATACCTTCTCTGTGCAGTATGTTCTATTAAAGCCTAAAATTGTAAACATTGATAACCATGATTTAATCGCACACCATTATTCTTCTAAGTTGTTGTTTATGAAAGCGAGATATGTGATGCGAAAAACATTGGGACTGAAAAATGGTACCACCGTTAAATCATAAACATGGTCACGTATTCACACGCCCGGAATGCCGACTGCATACTGGGCGTTCAGTCTAATTCCTAGCCTAAGTAACTGCTACACCATAAAGAATGCCCATGGTGTGGAACGGTATCTTTAGCAAGAGTGGACGGTTAATCTTGCCAAACTTCCAGCACTGTTGTTACTTTTTGAATACACTGGAAAATCACTGACCTTAGGACTATTAATGATGCTTTAACTCATCCTGACAGGTCGTTGTTAAAGTCACTAGATTCACTTAAGAATACTGATAAGTTGTTTTGACCAGCACGATGTTTAATATAATCACTCAATTGCTTCTGTGGAATTTGGTCAAATTAAAGGAAAATTTTTTTGCGATTTGCTGTTCGTTTCCCCATATTTCAGTAGTTTTATTCCAAATTTTTTTGGTTTTTAAGGTGACATTTGACCTCTGTTAATTATATGAAAATTTTAAAGTAGGAAATTACTTAGTTCGTTTATAGTGCGTTTTGAAACCCAGATTTTGCCTAACTATTGTTCGTCGCTTGACGTTCAGTTTGGAAAATACTTTAAAACATTACTTATATTCCGGCCCTATTTTAAAGCACCCTACTACCGTTTTTTAAACGACTTAAGTTAAGGTAAAATAAATGCAAAAAATGTTGCTTAAGAATCTACATGCATTGTGTCTTATTCTACGAGGCTGGTTAACGATGCAGTGTGTAAATATAGGATCCCAAGGCATCCCAGAAGTTGAAAGAAGACATGATATTCAGGCAGAAAATGTAACGCTGGTATTCAGCATGAATTAGGACCATTGGCAAGGCCCGAAGGCCATGCCAACGGCGGAGCCCCTAGGTGGCCCATCACTGAAACAGGGAGTAAAGCAAAAAAATCACCTGTTACATAGCCCCTCGCTCTTTTTGAGCGTCATCCCTGACGCTTCGCATTGCCAAGCTCCCCCGGTGGCTGTCACAACGTGATTGGCGCTGTAAAGAAAACATCCCCGAGCCAACCGTGTCAGTCATCGAACTTTCATGCAGTGTCACTGATTCCTTTTGGCAATTCCACTGGATATGGAGTTTCGTCCTGCTTGATAACTACATTGGAAAAAACTTGAATATGCAGACCATCACGTTTGTCCATCGCTATTCTGAGTAACACTGACCCAAAAGCGGAATCATACGCCAAGGGACGCGGTTTAACATAGTTACGTTGGGGTAGGGTCTTGAGTCTATTCCTTCTTGCCACATTGTGCTCCCTTCTGCGCTGCCCACTTTACATCTATCTGGGTTCCATCCAGCTAGTAGAGAAGCGAAGGAAGTATGGCGTGTTCACATAATTGATGCCTACATACAGGTAAGGTAAACAGCTCCGTAATTAAACTTTTCAGATGGTTCATGGCTATGGCTAGTGCCGCTTCAGTTGTTAAAAGCTTTCCAGCAGGACACGGGACTGGGGTAGCTGTTGAAGATGGACCTCGTTTCCAATCCTTCTGTTAGGAGTTATCACAGATTTTCCCACCCACAACATATGCACTCCTTCCGCCCCGCTAAGGTTTACCGCCTAGCATTAGAAATCGGGATGGTTGTCCTTTAAGATAGGGTTCGCTTTCCACTTCCACCAATTTAGCATCCTAAGACTTTCCTGAAGATAAAAAAAGCCATCATATTAGAGCAGAATATTATTGTCAACGTACAGAAGAGCTGAGGCTACTGTCATGGCCTAGAAGCCAGTCCGTCCTAGGTAGGTGAAGTAGCAAAACCCCAAAGTGGCCCGTTAATAAAGCCAGCAATTGAACAAACGGTTAAAGTATTACTGCAATAGCGTCACCGAAAATTGGCAGATCCAATGTTGTACACTCTAAAAGATTCCAGTTAACTCATCTGGGGAGCTTTCGTATCAAATATTCTGTATGGTTTGATGCATGAAATACCGCATTTGTGCAAAAATTATTTTCAGTTTTCTCGGTTTTTGATAGCCAAATTAGTAATCGCATCCCCATGGTTGAAGATTTATCTAGCATAGGCGGTTTTCGCGAGAAGCTTGCAATTTGAAGCTACTAAAGTAAATACGACTTACTCATATTTATTCAAAATGAGTTCTTGATAATTCAAACATATTACGATTGCATTTGTGTATATCTATGGGATTTCAAACAATACCGTTTAACACATTTACCCAATGGGGATGAGTTCCCACCTTTCGGTGTATTATTAGATTTGTTTTTGCAGCAAAAGAAGCATTATAGTGAGTTATAAATTAATTTAGCGAAACTGACAATTCTGAAAGCAATATTACTGGACCATACGACAAATTCACAACGCTTTTGTCAGAAAGAGCACGGAAGTGGTGGTGGAAGACGTTGTGGTGCGAGCACGCGGCCTGCCATGGCAGACGACAGACGCAGAGGTCCAGCACTTCTTTCGCGGTCTCAATATCGCACCCGGTGGCATCGCGCTGGTCCTCAGTAAGGCTGGTCGACGCAACGGCGAGGCCGTGATTCGCTTTACCAGCCGCGAACAGCGTGATTTGGCGTTGAGAAAACACAAGCATCACATGAATCAACGCTACATCGAGATTTACGCTGCTCAATCGGCTGAATTTGTTGCTGTTGCCCAAGGTGGAGTTAATAGGGCTTTACTGGCTCATAAGAAGGAGTTGACTATTCATTTTTTAAAAAGGAGGCATTGATAGCAGAAACTATTTTATGTCTTAACATATTTCAATCTGTAATGCCACAACGCACAATCTTTTAGTTAACAAAGGGGAAGGTTATTGCAAAGGGAAATAGTGGCCGTCTGCTAGGCGGTGAGGGAAGCTCAGTCAAAGCACTACCTTTCTTATAAATAAAATAAACGTCTTTGGGTTTTAAATTTGAAGTGTGATCAAAACTAGATGTTGCGAATAATGAAAAAGCTATCACAAACAGTAAGTAAGTGAATTCACCTGAGAAGTTGTCTAAATGGCTCATGCTTTATTATTCCTTCATGTGGCCTTCAGGTGAGACGCAGGAAGCGGAGGTTTACCTGAGCAGGTTTACAACACCATCGCAGTCATTACTTCGAATGAGAGGCCTGCCTTACATTGTGTCTGCAGAAGAAATCGTAAGCAGCTGTTTGCTTGGGCATACGACATTCCTAAGCTCCGATACTTTTTTCCCCAAACTAGGCTGAATTTCATTTTCAACTTCTTTTTGCCGGCGTAATTGCATTTCTACTTAAGTGTTACCCATACCCTCATAAGCAATCTTGATCGGGGATTAAATCGTGTAGTGCAGAATCGCTGTAATTGACGTAAAATTACAAAAGGTTAATGCCAGGAAGGATAGCTTTCATAGAGCCGAGTCCAGCAACTACTTAATTTAACTTAATAAACACCGGGAAACCGAAGAAGTTCATGCAGTTTTTATGGTAAAATTTAATAACTTCAGAAATTTGTTTGGAATATTATATTTACTGAAGTAATCCGCATCGCAATTTATAACCTTTCCACAGTGAAACAAGAGTTCACCAATTTCACTTCTACCAAGTGCTTCATTTTTATAAGCAAAAAAACACTGTCCACAGCCACCTTCGCTTCTACCTCACTTTGATGTCCCTCCAATTGTCCATTCTGCTTCAGATGTGGAGAGATGATTGCCCATTTCCAAATGGAGATGAAATCATTAGAATGGACGTATTGTCAGTGGAATGCAGAGGATGGAAATGACGATGAGTATGAGGATGAGCTTGGGGAAGGGAGTGAGACAGCATTGTCCTCCCATCATATCACATCCAAAGTACAGTATAAGGACTTCTCACCATCAATGTTTGTGATGGCATGGGAGTGCGCGATGTCTCGCAAGAGTGGTACCTTGTTCTAACTCATTAACTAGTCATGAAGGCTTCTCATGTGAAAATTATGTTCCTCACTTTCCAGTCGTGTTGAGTTGTATGGGTAAGACGGATCTTACCAATTGAACAATTACTAATGGATAATTGCATCTGCAATTCACCAAACCTACACTCACACACACAAAGGCAGCACAGTTTTCATGAGGTTGGGTGAAGTGTGGTTAGCTTGATGGATTGTTAGAATGGTGGGTTAGTGAGCTGGTAGGGAAGTGTAGTGGAACAGTGCGGTAATGGGATGGTGGGATGATCATTTGTTTGGGGACAGGCGTTGATGTGTTTGTTCGCTTGACAAAAGTTGCAATGCCAAGGGCATTTTTCATCTCATGTTAGTCCGTCAGTCAGCAAGCGCACTGAAAATAGTGAGTTGGCACGGAGTGGAAGAAGTGAAGAGGTAAAGAACATAGAATTGACAGGGTTTGAGATATATTAGCATCTCTGGCTGCACGATGCAGGTGTAAAGGAAGTGTTTTGCTACCACTCAGTCCCGAATTATTATGCGCATTAGCAGCCTTTAATGGTGCATTATTACTGCTAAGGAGTAGAAGGTCCCTCTCAACTACATGACTTATCCACCATTGAGTGGATTTACCATCATCATGATGACCAAATTATTTCCACCACTTCTAGACGAGCGGACGAGTACGCAGGAAGAGAAGCTATGGGAGAAGCCTCTGCAGCCAGAGCCATGAAACCGGGTTAATCTGGGTTCGTGAAGCAGACACTGCAGAATAACTTCAGAATTTGCAAACATTTTATAGGCGATAATAATAGAATAAATACAGTACAAAGCACAATAGGGCGTACCGACCGAGGCAAGCCTTGCCTTACAATGGATATAAAGGCATTTCGCAAGTGTCTGCGAATTACAGCACGAACTTTTACAGCAATCCTATAACTTAGAAAGTTTTCCTAGCACCACTTTGATCAATAGCGTAAAACTTGAAATTGTATCAAGCATTCTTGCAGAATTTTGTTCAAACTAGTTTTTAATAAGGACGAAACTATTATTACGCAAGTATCTAAGAACAAATGATATATCAGTGTTCATTTATCAGATATTTGAACTTAGAGTCATGATTTATGCAACCATCATGCTTTTTCAATATTTTCAATTTTTAAATGGATTCACCACTGGTCAAAGAAAACTCATAGTGCTGATTAATCTGTAGACTCCAAAAACTTTGAATAATAATTGAATCAGCTCGACTTATAGCACAGAGGACAATCTGCTACTACTTTGATCTTAGAACTGCTTGCAAAATTACATCTTATATAGCACAAAAAGTTAAATACACATGGAGTTTAACTGACAGCTATGATACAGCTATAGTCGGCAGTTTAATAACTCTCTGATCTAGTATCTAAATGCCATGAAATCAAACACCGCTGATGAATGCCTACAGATGAGACTACGATGTCCGTTTCAGCTACGCATGTTAGTTAATTATACGTGCATATCAGCGCCAAATTTCCACTCCTTGCTAGTCGGATAGAAGTTAGTTTTACCAAAAAATGCAAATTATTTCTGAATTGGTGCAGCTGTGTCAGGCATGAGGATGAAAAGACAGGTATTAAAGAATATAGCTCAATTAATCTAGGAAGGCATGATATTCCCAACAAAAAGTGCCTTGAAATGAAAAGTGTAACTGGTCTGGCTTTTTTCAGCATCCAGAATTTATTTTCATTTTCATTGAAGGAGGAGAGGCGTAAAATATGTCCACATCTGGGATGAAGGTGAGCGTTGGTACGGCAAAAAGCTGATTTTTTGAGCTGCGGTCGGGTTATGCGTGCAACTGTGTGCAACTGTTTTACCCTTCTTCAAATTATCTCATCAAGTCTACCATGAGTAGTATAAACCAACTAGTGAGTAACAATTCGTTGGCCTCTTCTCTAGTCGGCAAAATTAAAGGAAAATAAATGGCTGATTGGAATCCATGAATTTGAGTTATAGAAGGTGCCAAAATATACGTAAATGTTTCGATCTAAAACAGGGCGACACAACATGGCAGTTTATCTTAAAACAAGATGAATGAATTTTCAGCCAGTAAGAAGTTACTTTATGTAACAAAGTTAATATTTGTAGAAAAACTACATAAACATTATACTAACAGTAGGAAATTATGCTGTCTTATTTAGTAAATTACACAAATCATAAATATTTCGAATTAAGTTGAAAATAATTTTTCGCAATGATTTCTCAACACAGCTACTTTGAGCACTTCTGGTTACTGGGAGGCTTCGTAGATTCTGCCGGGAAAGGGTTTCTTGGACTGAGATTTTTCAAACATTTCGCTCCGAACAATTTGTCAATTTATCTTAAACTTGCACTTTCATGTTGCACCCTTTGAAGATCGCCTTTTTTGCAAAAACCGACTGCCAAGTTCAATTCGATAGGGAGGGCATCCTCTTTGTCAACCGCAAGGACGGTCGAGCCACCGGTGACGCATTTGTCATGTTTGCAACAGACGCGGCAGCGGAAAGAGCCCTCAAAAATCACCGTCAGCACATTGGAAACCGATATATTGAATTGTTTAGGTCCACACCTGCTGAGGTCAATCAGGTTAGTCGATGACTTTAGAACCCCCAATAGCTTACTTGGAATTATTTTATTCATCATCGCCATAACTTAGCCAGCATGCTTGTCTGAGCTGAATTATACTTCCAAAATGAGGAGCGAAACATCAGGATATGAACCATGATTTCATAATGCTACACTCACTATTCCTCTCCAGCTATTTTAGATCTAAGAAGCGATTTGGATGTTACATTCAAACTTTTCAAGCAGCTAGGTTTAGACTCCACCCCTATTCACAGGTCATGAATGCGGTTCTGAAGCAGTCAACGGATATCTTCCCCCGGGTCTGGCCTTCAGCATACGACCAAGATTCATTCCTTTCACAGACTGGACCTCTCTTAGAAATTCAGAATCCATCCGTGTTTACAAGTGCTCCAAAAGGCCTACTTATACCAAGTCCCACTTTCACAATGCCTCTACTGAATATCCCACCAATGGCTTTGACCACATTAACTTCTCTTGGTGGTTTTCCGCCAGAAGCTTCAAATCTATGGGCGAGTCATCTGATGAGAATGAAAGGCATGCCTCCGGGAACAACAGTCAATGACATCTTGAACTTTTTGGGCGTCTACTGGCAGGCCGTCAATCTGCATGGAATCCATCTAATCTATACTGCTACGGTAACGATCTTGCCTAAGCACAAATACAAAATTTAACGTTCGGTGCAAATGTAAATGGTAAAGGATTTAACAGGATAAGTTTGGATCTAACAGGTGCAATTAATTACTATCGTTCAAAGCATCTTCATGCAATACACTATAAATATTATGCCAAAAGAAAAGTGAAATAGGTGGAACTTAAATCGTGATGATCGCTTAATCATGCTTCGGTTGAAATTTCAAAACAGATGGATTTCGACTGGTCACAGATACTAACATAAATGATTTTGGGAGGATGACCGTAGCTAAAACAGTAGCAAGCTTGCGAAGCGCCCCGAGCCTTCCAAGTTATACTATTAGGGAAAAAAGATTATGTATTAACTTGCCAGAGAAACGAGAGGCTGTAGACTCTTCTGTTTCTACCGTAGGAAGTCTTTCTGAGAAGTGTTATCAGCTGCTAGACGATATAGAAGTTACTACTGGTTGATTCACATCCTATGCAAGGCAGACTTGATTAAAGGTGCCATTTGAGATGTGGCACTAGAAACTAGATGGCGCTCTTTAGCTACCGCATTCTGTAGCGACCATTTTTCATGGGAATGTTTGCCTAAAACTAAAATTAGGGAAAGGAAAAATAGCACCCCATTGGACTATTATAGGAGTTGTTTCGTTCGATGAAACAGTAAGCCTTTCCTTGAGGCTAGTCACAATTCATTGAATTCTGGTTTCGTTCCATGGAAGATTATTGTGTAAGATTGGAAATTGTGCTCTTCTAACCCCTTTCCTTTTTGGTAAACAGTTGGCAAAACAAAGCTGTTTTAACTTTGATAGGCCCGGCTTAGGATGTTACCAATGTGGATTTCTGGGTCTTCCCTAGAGTTTCCTCATAAACTAATAAGAAGCGTAACTTATTATTTACTAAAAGAAGAACTAGAAGGGTATAGGCATGGTCAAAGGGTTAAGCCGACGCAGGAACCGAAGAGCGCGGGCAGTCGAATGCAAACTGAAACAAATATCGAATTGCTGCACTTTTTAAAGGATTATCCTACTGTTAAATTGAATCTATTAACTATAACACAGTGGACTGGGCCAAAAGTAATTAGTAAAATAAAAAATGGGCCTGAATAATTTCCTTTATATTTGTTAATGCACAATACAATTTGGCATATTATTAAATGTCTAAATATTTGCATATTTTTAGAAGTATAAGTATCCATCTATATTTACACATTCAGAAATCAGCCTTTCTGTTTGACATTTGCATAAAGGGCGAGCCATCTGGAGAAGCCTTCGTGCGCTTTATATCAGAGCAGGCTGTTCAAATGGTGATGGCGAACAAGCAGGGTCACGCCATCACCAACACCGCAACAGGTGCTCAAACAAAAGTTGAACTTTCGCGTGCGACGTCAGCGGAGATTTTAGACTTCGTCAGCTACCCGGTCTCGCAGCCAACCTTGAATTGGAGCAATAGCGCCGGCTTCGGTGCCCCCGTGAATTCCTACCACCTCTTTCCTGGCTCTGCTGCCCTCTGCACACCTCTTTTGATGCAACTGCAAGGCGTCACTCCTTCCACTGCACCAGAAGTATTCACGAGCATTCAAAAAGCCGGCTTTACATTAGCCGCACCTCAGACTACCTCTACCATCAACGTCGACACGGATATTCTCTGTCAGTCAGGCATTCGAGCAGGTGTAGAGCACTTTAATAGCTGTGACATATTTAAGTGGGGTATCCAAATTAGGAACTTTGTAAAATTGTAGAAATTACTCAGTATTACTTCAAGTGTATATGTTGCAATTTAACGGCAAATGTGTTCAGATTAGTTTTCATTTACAAATGTTAGGATACGTGTTGCAACGCCGAGAAAGGAGCGTTAACATGTCGAATTCCAATTTTTAGGATCATCAACGTAAAGGCTGATATGGGATCTTCGGCTCGACGGGATAAATTATTCAAAAGCACTACCTAAACGTACTATTCACTAATTTGTGGTCAATTTCTTTCCAACACCTTATTCGCGTACCTTTCTTGAACATTAATTTATTTCCTCTTTAGATATTCTTTAAAAACATTTACTACCCAAATTACACCGTTTGAATATTATTACAAATAATTTATCACATGAATGAATTGACTGCTATGGACAATTCTTACATTTATATTTCTTCATTTCGCTTTCAATTTTGATGTTTTTATTAACAAATTAAATGTAGATAGCAGAAAAAGCCACCCTTATTTTGCTTTACTTTTTTGTCATTCTGTTGCAATCTGTTGAATCTGAGCTTTATGCAAGAGTACTACAATAATTTCGATGTAATTGGGAACCACAGTGCAAAATAGGTCCGTAAATACCTACTAACAGATAACATAAGTAGCGCCTTGATTGATACACACAGTAAACTTTCCCACACCTAAAAAGTAAGTAGCAGACTTGGTTATATAACACATTTTTTCTTCTCTGCCACTAATACTAAATGAATATGGAAAGTCCAAGGAGCATCGTTGATAAAACAAAGCAAAGGAAAATCTAAGGCCAAAAATGCGACTTTCACTTCGATGCTTCGCTCAAGCTAGAAACATTGTGTTCCCTGACTGCGTTTTAAGATAAGGCAGCGTTGGCAATGTGTTGTATAACGCTTATCCACTCAAAAAAAGTCTCCAGAGAAAAATCAACCCCATACTGCGCAAATGCATCAGCTGTTCAGTATACTAGCCGAAAATTTTCTTAAAATTTACTTGTTTATGGCAAAATTGCTTGTCCCTGACATATGTCAGCTTTGTGCACTGTGTTCTGCATATACGTTGATTCAATTTTGATAAAATTAGAAACCGTCCATATTTGTATACTAACACTTTTATTTTACGATGAAAGCAGTTTTACAAATCAATTTTCCCTTGACTTTCTAAAAATGGAACAATATATTGTTTTAGCAACATAGCTGACCATTTAAGATCGGTAAAGAAACCTCTTACCAAACATTTTTATTTCTCTTGTCATCATTAGTGGAAAAAGCTGAACTTTTCAATTTTTTAGCTCTTCGAGCTGTTCTTTTCCCTCTTGAATAGATGCCTCTAACTCAGCCACACGACGCTAGAAAGTGTATATTTTTACCCCTTTTTCGCTCACCTTTATTTTACTTTTTATGTCCATGTCATCTTTGATTCCTTTCTCTCGCTGTTTAAGGGAGTCAGCTTCTATATCCTAAGAATTATTTGTATTATTCTTTTGCGAATTTGATTGAATGGTCAGTAGAAACTTTTTCTTGAAACCAACCAGTCGCATTTGCTGAAGCATGTCCAAGCGCTTCTGCATCTCCAGTTGCCACTTTGGTATTTCCTGAATGTACTCCGTATCTTTTCTTATATCTTCTAAGATCTCATGAAATTTTTCGTGCTGATTTAAAAAAAAACCATATGTGATTCAAAGTGACTCCGAAAAATCATTTGTAAAAACACATTAGATGCACATAAACATCTTATGGTTCTTTACCTCCGAGGAGACGGCATCGAAATTGGAACTCAAAAGTTGCGCCATTGGATCCCGTCTGTCGGTCAAAAGATCCCTCACCTTTTCTCTCTCTGGATAAAAAGAATTTAGGACTGGGAATAACGCAGAGTTTTAAACCAACTCATGGAAGTTAAGGCTAGTTGTTTGAAATGGAGTCTTAAGAAGTAAGAAATCACATGCCCATTTTTGATGAAGCTGTTTCGTTTACTTCTTTAATTTCCTCCTCATTTAGCCCAAGCTTAGACAACTCCTGGTCACTAGCCAAATCAGTAGTGTCCACATTTTCCACCAACACTGCATCACCAGACCATGCAGATCGTGCCTTAAAAGCAAAATACTAAATAAACCGACAGTACACTGACCTTTTGGTCCATCAAAGCTATTTATGCTAAACTACTGTCTTATATATTTGCCAAAGCTAACAATTAACCTTAAATTAAAGTAAACTGCACAGATTATCTTGCAATAACCATAAAATTACTGTTTCATTAAAGAAATTCAAATAAATTCCGTCTTGGCTGACTTGATGAATTTAATAAGAACTTAATTTCCTAGGAAAAAGTTAATACTTAGAGTAGGTAAATATTCAAAAAGACCACTTTTAAATTAATGTATAGAAATTAATGCTCGAAAGATTTCCAAACACAGTATATCAATTCGAAAAGGTTTTAAATGGTAGAACACACATTCAAATAATCATCCATTGTTAAGCCCATCTTGTTCATGGCTGATTCCAATTGTTCCTGGTACGTAGTGTGGGTGGGGGCATTAGTGAGATCGCCGGTTTCGCCGACATTCTTTGTAATAGCTTCACTTTCAGGTTTCAATGCTTCGAATGACTTTAAAAAATCCCCAAATGACCTTTCTTTAGCTAAAAATTCTCCCTTTAAATATGGATTAGTTTTGAAAGTTTAAAAGTATAACTTAAACAATCAAAAGAATTTGGTCATGCATAAATACATTTTAGAGCGAATTTGCAAACAAACTGGTGTGGCAACACAATGTGATTGATAATAGCATCTTGGATACATTTTTGAAGAGAAAGGCGGTTCACTGCTTACACGTACATCACGGAGTTCTACCTTTTCATTTGGATTAGTTTCGTTATTTACACTGGACTCTGTAGGATTCACCATTTGAATGATTTTAGTAGTCACTAAAATGAGGACGGGTGGAGGACAAAGGTCATCATGACATTGTAGTAGACCTGAATTATACTTTAAAACTGAATCGCGGTAATGTCACTGGTTTCCTATAATAATGCAAAGCGAATTGCTGAAGCACATATTTAGACACACGTGCTTTAACAGCAAAAAAGATCTGTGGAAATTGTTTAACCTCAGTCATGAAAAAATTATTTAATAAGACCGAACCGCATCAAGTACTTTTCTTAGAGCTTACAGATGAATTACTGATTAATTTGTCAGTAGGTAGGCAAAAAAATAGCTACATTGGCTTAATGCGTGTAAAATATTTAGAGCCTTTTTTATGCTCAAGGAACGCATTGAAATTGCATATACTGGCAAATCAATAAAATATAGGGTGGCTGAGGCATAAATTTTAAATCTAAACTTATGTCAACTATTCGAATCGCGTTAGGAATATGCTTAAAATGACTGACGCTGTTAAATTCTAAATCTCTTATTTGTAATAAGTGTTTTTACCTTGTATAAAGGATTCTAAAAATGACGAGATTTGAAATATGCTTTTACAGAGAGCACTATCCACAAGTACCTACCTCGGCAGTGTATTGGTGCGGCAAACGTTCAAATTTTCACATTTATAGATTATTTGGTTTTTATGTTGACATCTTTGAAGGAAATTGGGATAATATAAATGGTTACATCGCCACAAAATACTCATCTAAGAAGTTGTTTGTAAAAAAAGCAGAAGTTGATTTTTGAATTGATGTTGACTCAATGACAACAATTAAACCAATTGAAAAAATTTTTTAGTAAAACGGACATTTTAATCGCTTTCAAATGGGGCAAGTTGAAAAGGCAGCATAGATTTTTTTCTAAAAAAGAACCTTTAACAGGCAAAATCTATCCGTCTGAAAATCTGTTTCTGTGGTTGTTAGTCCATCGAGTGTCCGATTGATTAAGAAGACCTAAGGTGTTAAAAAGGAATGCGTTTAATTACCCCTTCATCCACATTGTTATACATAAGCCTAAATGCTTTAAAACAAGAATTTATTCTTGTGCACTGATACTTCATTACCTAAGGGATACAGTGGGATTTGGGAATGACGACTATGAGATAGGGTTCTGGTCACTTTAAATAGACTTGTATAGTTTACTAATTATCTTATCCAACTGCAAAATAGGTAATCTTTGAAAAATCTCCGTGTAGTTTCACGTATTTACATAGACAATCTTTAATTGGCCGCCTTGGCAACCCAGTTTAAATAATGGTGAAGCCGTTTAACATGATGAAAATAGGAAAACTTACTAATTAAAAAGAGCGCTTCATTTAGGCAGGCGCAATATTCCCTCTGTTTACATGGTTGCAGATTCTTACGGCATTTGGTGGATGAAGAGAATTTAGATGGAGATGATACTAAAGGGCTGTGTTTAGAGTTTCTTTCATGAAAACGATCTCCATCCGTGATAGCGGTCTTGGAAACAATGAAAGAAGCCCATTAATCAGTCGTTACTGTAATTTTGAGTTTAAACAGCTTTCTTAATAGTTTTTAAAAAAATCAACCATAAAACTTAAGAAAAACTGGTATAAAATAAATGTGGGCATAAAAGCGCCGAAATTTTGGAAGCAAAGTCCAGTGTGCCGTTTTAGTGTGCCTGGTACATTTTGTGTAGAATACTAACAGCCAAATGTGTGACATTGTAAAGCAACAGCATCGGACAACTTTACTCTTAAGCCAAAATCCTCATTTATAGCCTACATAAACAATTTTTCGTATTTTAAATTACGTGTAAGTCAGAGAGAAGCAGGAGATTCGATTGTGCTTACACAAAATAAGCGATCATAATTACCTGAAATTCTTTATTATCCACTGACGGAGTAACATCAACTTGTAGGCCGCGTTTCTAAGTTCTCAACTCATTTCCCTTTCTTGCTTCTACGGTATCATCAATCTCTCCAATAGAAGTCTGTGTTTTCCTACCAGCAGAGTACTTTCTTCTTAACGGTGCTGCTCGCTCCCATGACGCCTAAGTTGTTGAGGTAAGGTCTGTTATCTTTGCGTAAAATCTTTAGACAAAGGGCAGCCTATTATTCAGTTTTTTTTAGGAAAAATCAGGGCACAAAGAGTACAAACAGTTGTCTTGACTGCTCTCAATCTATTGGTTCAAAACTTAGGACAGTAAGGTACTATTCACCTCAAATAAATGAGAAAATTTTACTCACATTGTTTGTTGGCTTTCCAAGTACCGAAAAATCTGCTCACAATTTGCAGCTGAACGAATCAAAGGCAACATTAACTACATTTAGGCTTAAGCACATAAAAATGGTAAAATTTATTTCCTCTTAGAGTCTAATGCTACACCCGTGTTTGGAATCTCGATTTGAAAATGCATTAAATGCAATAAAAGCTCACAATTTCGAAGTTTATGATTTTTAAGAACCGAATAAATGCATAAGACGGGTTGTTAGATAGAGGAAGCATGATTAAGTCCGAGAAAGTCAAAGCAATTTAGTTTCTAAAGTTGGTACTTTTAATTTATGTGAACTAAAGACTGTTTAGTTGAAGATTTAAAAATCCCTGAACTTAACGCCCTACCATTCATTGCTAAAATATTTTAAAATGCTACAACAATTGAAAATTATGCAAGAAGTCGATAATAATTGAGGTTTGACAATTCGTTTTAAAGCAATACAAACTTAAATACAACAGAAAGAGAAACATTTAATAATGGGAGTATATTTTCCTTTTGGCAAATTTTACAATACGTCATTCGTCTTTCTCTCTCCAGAGGGACAGAGCCTGACTAAACCTCACGCTGTGAGCTTCTCGGGGAGCCCCGGCATTTGAGTAGGCGCCTCTACTAATGGTGGCTGATGTCAAAGGCAATTCTCCCTCCTTCTCCCATCCACTTGCTGAGCCTTTGCGTAGCAGTGGAGATTGTGAGACTTCTGTGGACATGTCAAGTTCTGCTGGATGGGGGTCACGGGAATGATGTGAATCTTTGAGAAGGTTTGACAGAAAGTTGATGTATCTAGAAGGAGGACAAAGTGATTGGATTTGACGATAACATCAATTGTATTTAAAATTAGACTACCTTGTGAGGGCATATTTTTGGCCAAGAGATTGCTTTTAGCTTATCTCCGAAGTGTATGTAAGTAATTTAGACGCAGGCAGCCACACAAAGTAGGCAAATTATTTCACTGTAGATGGCCACATACAAATTGTATTTTATGCTCTATTTTCGCGCACAACCTACAAGAACCTACTGCGTTGCTAGACGAAGCGTCTGAATTTTGCTGAGTTTGTCTGAGGGCAAAGTGGGAATAATGTGTCGAAGTTCAGCGAATGCCTTATTCAACGACTGTGTTCTTTGGCGCTCACGAACGTTTGCAAGAAAGCGTTGGGTTATTGTGTCCTCATGGTTTGCCTTAACTTTAGGTGGTCTTGACAGCAGGTAGCTGGAATATACATGGTCGTCTGAGAGAATCTCTGAAATCGAAAAATAAAATTGTTATAGGTCTGAGGTTGACCTATCGTTTACCCCTATTTACCCGCTCAATCAGATGAATACCCCCATTTTTTCTAAAAGTTGATTCGTTAGGACTCACATCTACATGTTTTGCTTAAAACAACTTTCTGGGAAGCAAACAACTATCCAATTTGGCAAAACTTACAACAAAATACTCACCGTCAGAGCAACTGGTCGTAAATGGATACTGCAACTTGCCACCCACATGCTCATCACAGTTGCTGGAAAAGTACTTGGGGAAGGCCTCACTTCTAATCCACTCTTCGTTGTTAGCCTCGGCTGTAGAGGTCCGCAGACAATCGTAGTACATTGCTGATGTTGTTTGAAAAGTGTCCATATTCCCGTCTTGGCCTGGGGGTGCTAACTTATCCCCCAGTTGGCGTGTTCCGATTGGTGGAATTTGGGGACGATGCGCAGTTTGTGTGGCCTGGGCGGTCATTCCGTTATCCCTCCCCTCTTCCCTCACACCTTGGTACAAGCGATGAAGTTTGGTCAGAAAAAAAAATTTACAAATAATAAGTTTGTGAAGCTGTACAAGAGCTGATGTGAGAAAAGCTTCATGAATTAGAAATGGATGGTAAAATGATGACAGGTATTGAAACGAAAATTTGAAGTTATTTTTACCAGCACTTTATCAGTTGTGTTGAAATGAAGTCAAAAGCTATGCTGCTTTTTTCTAATTTGCTGATTTGACTCGGTCCAATTGAAGCTACTTTTATAACATAACAAGTTATCAGTCAACTAAAGTTTAGATGAGGAGAAGAATGCTATTATGAATGAATTTGCTTATTAACAAGAAATTAGCCAAAAACATTTTTTATACTATCTGCTGAAAATGTTGTCCTACGGTTATAATTAAATTCAACAGGAAAATGTTCAGCCAGGTAAATAGTTATTCACAAAAATGAACACAGACAATTTTGAACTAAATTTAGTAGGTCTAAAGTATGTACTTCCACCCTCAGCCTTTGTTACTATGGCAAAGGTGGATTGATTAGGTAGAGGCATTCTCTACCGCTGACACTATGACCCTGGTCAAGGTAATCAGGCTTCTGCTTGCTTAAAGTACACTTCCCCCTCGGGGATGGATGACTTCCAAGGCTCGTAATCACTAAGGCCTTCTCGTTCAAGTGGTGCATTCAAATAAACACCAAAGAATCTATGCATGTTGAACTCCTAAATAACATACACATTCCAGTGTTGCTTGCTGTAACTCAAAGAATTTTTATGATCTCAGGAGATTCAATTTTACAATTGTGGTGGATGATCGAAACAGTGTTAAGTGTGGCGACTTGTAAATCATGGAAGGACATCAGTATAGGCGTTCACTTTGTTGTACTGTCATGCGTTTCCCTTATTGCATCTCCAAATTAAATGCCGGATGCGTTGGCGGTTCCTCAAGCATGTCTGCTTTATAAACCCAACTTAGCTCTGTTCCACATCTGTGGCTGCAGAGGCAACTTCTGCAGTTTCGCCTTCTACCTACCACTTGAAATGGGTGAGTGCTATTAGTATCCAACATCTGGCCGTCTGGAAGTGGTTGAAATTATTTGGTTTGGCTGATAAATCACGTAAATGAGAGGTCTTCTGCTTTCTGTTGGTAATAATCCAATGTCAGGTGTTGCTATTGAGCAAAATGAATCGGAATTAACGTGAGCAAAATTTTTAGTAACATCAAATGAGTGAGTGGTGAAGACACCCTTCCATTAGACCCTACATCGTGCAGGAAGAAATGCCAATAAACCTTAAAGCTTATCAATTTGAAGTTCCCAATTTTCTAACTTCTTCACTTCTTCCACCTTGTGCTAACCCACTATTTTTGATGTGTTTGCTGACTGACGGACAGACCTGCCATGAGAAATGTCTTTTGCCTTGTAGTTTTCGTTAAGAGAAGGAAAATATCACTGGCTGTCCCCAAATGGCTCATCATTATCACCATCCCGTCACCGCACTATTCGCCTGCACTTACCTCCTAACTCACTAACCCACCAACCCAAGCGCATTCCACTCCACTTCCCGCCACATTTCACTCCACCCACTTCACCCTCCCACACCTCTAAAGTACCCATTGTGTGTGCATGTGTGTGGGATGAATCGCAGATTCAATCATTCATTGCCAATTATTTACTTGCTGGGACCCATCTTATATGTAAATAACTCAATACCACTGGAAGGTGCTCAACAAAGTGTTCCACATCAGAAGCCACCAAGAATAAGTCAAGAGAGGGTAGGTCTCCTGTGAGACATCTCGAAATCTCAAATCATCACATAATTGACGGTGGAAAGCCCTCATACTGCATGTTAGGATCTGATGCGTTCAAAGAACTATACTGCCTCATCCTCATCCTCCGCATCTCACCGACATGTGGCCCATGTGACGATTTCACCTCTCCTTGGTCCCAGACAATCATCTGAGCGCATGTGTTTGCCTACAGAAACAAAAAGCTTTATTGAAGCGGATCGGTAAACTTTTGTTTCACTGTGGAAGGATTATAGATTTTGATAATAATTACTTTGGTGAGTGAAGCACTTTAAATAAATCTCCAAAATTATTTTATTATTATCCTACAATGCTGCAACCCCACTTGATGATGTATTTGGAGAAATGTGCTCGATATATATTTACGTTCTTACTGATACTCCACTTAACTACTTATATATTTGGGCATATATAGTGTTTGTTATCACGATAATTTCTCCCTGAAGCGCGATGATGATATGAAAAGTTTCAACTAATTGGTGTTTAACACCAAAGCAATGCACCTTGAAACTTTTCATGTGCCCCATGTACACGCACACCCACAGATGCCACTGCTTCCAGTGGTAAGTGGTACATCATTCGATGGGTCAGTATCCGCGCCGTAAGGATACATTCATCCGATTGATTAGAGCCTCTTTGTAGCGCGATCGTTTGTCTGTTCGGACAAAGGCATATCGATGCTTCTTGTGAGGAGGTCGGAGGCGTCTAAAATACCGCACCACGTGCCTGGCCCAGATGGGACCCCCGTGCTTGCAAAAACGGGCGCCACTTGATCCCCTTTCCTTCAGCCTTTCCTCCCACGAAAACACGTAGCACACGTGTGCATGGCCGAGTTTGGGCAAATTAAGTGCAAGCAGGTGTGGTGTGCGACGGGGAGATGGACATTCGTTACAGAGCAAGGCAACTTCATCTTCTTTCCGCTACTTCTGCCTCCTCTTTCGCCTCACAGCCTCGATTTACTGCCTTGCAAGTTGCTGAAACTTTGTAGTCCCCAACGCTAGATGTAGTAGTCGGTTATTTACAGAGACTGCCCCCATTTCCTCTTTCCATTTTAAACGTTGTAGTAAAGCAGTAAATGTTTTAACTCATATATTCTAAACGATGCAATTAACTACATTATTTAAATGAGTAGCAGAAGGTAAATGTTAAAAATACCGTAGCCACAGTGGTATTGTTCTTCATCACAAAGACACCTTTTGGAATAATTAAATGTCCATGGGTTTGCATTTGTCCATGCAAGTGCATAGAAGGTAATTTTAAAGGTCCATCAATGTAGATGCCCTTAAATGCACTTTAAAACAAGTTGAATCAAGAAAATTATCTCTTAGTAGAAACCAATTCTAGCAAGACCCTAATGTTTTGTACATTTTAATGTGCTGCTTCGTTCCAACACTAAACGGACTTGTTAGTACACCCTTGAAGGGACTAACAGCCCTATCATAAATATTTGGTGAAATGGAACTATGAGTGACAATTGTGTTGGCATAGTTATGCCTCCCCAGTTTTTCACTGATTTCTTATGTTTTGATCACTGCACGGGACATGTCATCAGGGAAATAAGGAGATAAGGATGATGATGATGAGCCTGAGAAAGAGACTGAGGCAGTATCGGCGTCCCATCGTCTCATACCATAAAGTGCAGTACAAGAGCTTTCCACCATCAATTTTTGTGATGGCATGAGATTTCGCTTTGTTACACAAGAATGCTACCATCTCCAGACTCACTGACTGGCCTGGAAGTCTTTTGAAGTGGGATATTTTGTTCCACACCTTCCAGTTGCATTGAATTATCTAAATGAGTTAGGTCTCAGTAAGAAAAACTTAGCAACGGATGATTGGTTCTGAAATTTATCACACACACGCAGACAGCCTAGTTTTCCTGAGGATGGGTGGAATGAGGCGGAAGAGAGTGGACTGTAGTTGGCATGGTGAATTAATAGAAAGGTGAGTTAGTGAGTTGGTAGGGAAGCGTAGTGAAGCCATGCAGTAACGGGATGGTGGGGTGGTGGGATGATGATGAATCGTTTGTGGACAACTGATGACATGGTTGCTCGCGTGACAAAAGCTGCAATATAAAAGGCATTTCTCATCACAGATCAGTTTGTCAGTCAGAAAATGCATTGAAAATATTGAGTTGGTGAAGGGTGGAAGAAATGCAGTAGAACAACGAATTGACAGGCTCTGAAGATAATTGGGATTTCGTGCTATACGATGCAGGTATAAAGGAAGTGTTTCATTGTCACTCACTTATTTGATGTAGTTAAAGTGGTTTCTCACCATAATCTCGAAACATTTTACGCAACAGAAACACTCTATGTTGGAGTATTATCGTCAGGAAATAGAAGGCTTTCTCTCAATAACGTGATTCATCTACCTTTGAGTGAATCATCATCATTGGAATCAAACCATCCCAATCACTTCAAGACGGTTAGACGATGGGTGCTGGTAGCACAAGCCCAAGTCAAGTAGTGTGGAGGAAGGGAATGTCAAGGAGAAGCCTCTACAGTGGCAGCTATGAAACCGATTTAAGCTGGATTCGAGAAGCAGACAGGCTTAAATCACTGCTAACGCCACAAAATAAGAAAAAATGTATAACAGATTAGGATGTAATGAATGGAGAGACGACCAATGTCAGTCCACGCTTAGCGACGCATGCAGGGTCGTTTAAGAAGTCGCCACAAATTGCACCCATTCATTATGGTGATGCCTACTAAGCACCACACCAACTTTTCGATCGCAAATAGCACTCTTCTGTTCCAAATTTAATAAACAATAACTAGTCCATTTGAGACAGGTTTAACGGTGATCGGCTTGCCTTTGCATTCGTATTAGATACACTGAGGCAATTTACCACCCTTGAATGATTTATGGAACTGCAGCACTTCCCTCCAAATAGCACGTGTCCATTATTACGTGCAGGAATGAATTTTTGATGAATAAAGTTGTTTTTGAATGAAATCTCGTTAATAAGCCAAACCAATTTCCAATCTTACTGAATAGCCGTAGCTCGTTTTGACTATCTCATCTTGTGGCGAATAGGATCACAAGATTGATAGCCTCTCTAAGTGTCCAATGGTTTGAGGGGGGAGGGAATCTATTGGTGGACTGGATCCGTATTGGCCCTTCCGTGGGTGGTCCCCGAACAATCGTTTTGGCTTTCTAATTTACGACTGATACCACAGAAAAATGGGACAAATCTAGCCAACTCTCCGGCTTATCTTTGTTATTCAAATTTTTGACGAAAATGCTGCTGTTTTAAGTGTTCATCCTAAGTTTAATTTGAATGCCAGTAATTAATTTCGCACATCTTTGGATGAAGTATTCTATTCTGCCTATGGCTAAAAAAATTAAATTTACACACAGAGGCACATTCAATAGGCATTTAATTGTTCATTCATTTAATTATGCTATACTGATTCATTAGACCTAAAGTTTAAGTGAAAGACTTGATACTCCACGCTATACCCGCTGGATCTCGCCAGTATGGCATTTAACAAAGGCGAATTATAGGACTTGAGAAATCCAACTGCATCGGGAATAGCTATTCCTAAATCCTTAGCACGACTTCACTTACAATGTTTGAGTGTTTGTTTTCATTAATTTAATTGTCTAATGTATCATCAGTGAACTCTACACTTGATAAGTTAATTACACAAAAAATCCTTTATTAATATCTATTCATAAAGAAGCGCATGACTGCAAAATTGTGAATCTATTCACTGGAACCTGTGATAAATAAGAATGTTCAATTGAATTTCATTTTTGTTGCCGTAAGTTATTAGAAGCGCTGCACAATGCATCGGCAGTTTAAAAGGTTACTACTAAATGTAATACGATGGTGGTTTATCCCTCGGTATTAGTGAGGCCCCACTTTTGAATTAGCCTTCTTGTGCCGTGCTGGGCAGTCTGGCCTTTGGGCCATGCCAGTATCCCAGACACCTTCTCAGTGCTAAATACGTATTCTGCCCGAGTGTTGCGTCTTCTTTCGTCTTCAGGGAAGTCTTGAGACGCTACATAATAGTTTGAAAGTCCCGCGAGAATGATATAAAATTTTCCTGAAACAGATTCTTAGTATTATTAGGTGTATTTGGGGTGATAATATGAGTCTGGGGAAGCCGTAGGTCCACAACTTTGTAACTGTGTTATCAGTGCAAGGGCGTGTTTAAGAGTAAGGTAAGTGAACTTTGTAAGGAAATGTTGGTTTGGTCCTGAACCTTGTTATAAACTCTGATAGTAAGTTATGCGCGCTACATACTGAATTAATTTCAAAACTTTATTATTAGGGTTAAAAAAGACCATTAATTTAGTCCAGTAACCGTCTTTTAATATGGACACGGTCCTCAGAGGTATTTTTCACCACATCAGATTTCGAAATTTTCATTTGTACATTGAACCTGATGGTGAATTAGAAGCGTTACGGGTCGAATATGGCTCCTAAGTAAGTAAACTGCAAAAGCAATTTTGGTTAAATTGTTTAATGAACAAAAGTTGTCGTGAATTATCATGTACTCTCAAGACTGGAATTGTTTTAATATGCTATAACTTATAAGGTCAGATGTGGGTGGCTTTTGGACTGGTATAACGGGGGGATTTGCTGATTGGTTTGCGATTCATTATGCCAACCTATTTGTTTGAAGGAACTCTTGTACTGAGGAAGGTATTAACTTGACTGTGCCTATGTACTCTTTAAGGTTCATTCACCTGGGACATATTTGCACAATAGAGACGATATTTTTCTGTATATAAATATTTTTGATAGCATTCACTTTACAAAGCTATCATTGCCAAATTTTCCTCTAGAAGTCCAAGAAAGCTTTTCCTTTGAGAAGGTATTTGGCTATTTTAATTGGTGATCCCTTTAGCGTTTCTTTGATACCTTTTCTCCTTACGAGTTGTGTCGGAAATTAGAGGGTTTTATTTTGTTTTCGCCTCACTAATATTCTATAGATATCCCTGTCACTATTGAACTACGACAAATGACTGAGTATTTTAATAGTGGAAAACTATTGGCCTACTTCGATGGCAATGCGCGCGACTTCTTTATGCCCTGCCCTACACTCTGCAGTACTATCGGGAATGATCGGGAATTACTAATGATACGTACAGTAGATTTCCCTGTAAGGCCTTTTCTATACAACGAAACTATTTTTAGGGTGTTTCTCCGAGAGTTGAGTTTACGACTACGACGAAGATATCTCCTGGTGCTTACTGCCCCGAGAAAATGGTACTTACCTTTTTGTTGTAATTAGGATCTAGATTCACAAAACTAAATCCTCTGACACAAAACGAAGTTGGATAAAATCTAATATTTCTTTAGGCATTCCGCATTATACCCAACCTACTTTGAATAGTATACTGAAAACCACTTCATCCAGACAGAGACCGTTGAAGAAAATTAGAACAACTAGAAGTATGAGTGGAAACCGCGTAAGTAGTTCATGGAATAAAAAGTGGTACAAAGTTTCTATCTGGACTTCCAAGCTGTACAACACAAAATTCTGTTCCTTGCATTTAAACCGGTGTGTGATCGCCTATGCCAAAACGTCTCATCTACTCCATAGACTGTTTTCTTTTTCAAAAGCGTAAAGACAAATATACTGTTTCACACGTAATGCTTTACATTAAAATGGTTACTCTGGATTTTGGGAAATAATGCCTTTAAATTATAGCTGATTTCAAAAGCCCTGTGCTTAACGAATTTCTACCGTAAACTTATGAAGGATAATCACTGTAAATGTACTTTGTTTTTTTTTTAAATTTTGATTTATTTTTAGGAAGGGAAAAGTTTGGTCAGTAACATTGGTCACACCTCAGATAGCGCCTTGTTATTGTGTATTCGGAATTTTAGAGCTTCAGGATTTACAGTAATGTCGGCACATCCGTTCATTTTTCAGACTTGAATTTGCGTTGACTTCCTATTTTTTCAACCCTCAATCGCATATTTAGTCTTTTGATTAAACCTTGCAGTCGTTTCCCATTGTTAGGCGTATTCAAAATCTTTTTTTAATTAAGAACACTCCTTGTTTAACGTAATGTTATAATACTGTTTGTGTGATGAAGGTACCCTCATTACTGTAAGTGATCTTTGGCATTTCGCGCTTTTTGTTTTCAGGAGTATGCATCGCAACGTTTATGTTCTCCGTTGCGAAATTCACTCAATCTCCCCTTATCGAGAGAAGAAAAAGAAATGCCATGTGAGTTTTTTAACTTTTCTTGGGTTTTTATCCTCAAAAATGATTCGATTATACTTTTTGGGCCATACTTATAGGACATATTAGGAATTCCAGTGGACGTGTGCACTGAATACATAAATACATGGATACAATCCACCTGCATTATGAAAGAGCTAAATACAATAGGTTGTGTTAAACTATGCATGCAAATTTGCTATCAGTTACACAATCAGCCCTGCATTGTTAATTCCCAATCTTTTAGGCACTCGATGTTCAAGTGACTGTGTGTGCGCTGTAAGTTTGTACTCAAAAAATGTCCCATTTCACAACTTGATATCCACTGCACTTTCCAGTCCTAGCTGTCAGCCTGATCTCTCAATAATGCCAACCATACAACTTCATTTGTGCTTAAGATCTCCTTGTTTCATTTCTAAGTAATAGGTCCCTTTGAACTGGTAGGTAATCTATCGCACCATAGCTGACCACTCAAGCCGCAAATTAGACTGAGTAACGTCTTTACGAGGTTAGGCCCAGGTTGATGTAATCCAGGAGTAACTGTCAAAATGAATTTTGTTTCAGTATTTAAATGTTCCTCATGATTTAAATTGTAGATGCGAAGGACAAAATCCTACTCTTCGCTTCATGATATTGACTTGAAGGCTGCCCAAGAAAGAAGGTAAAGCATATTTCCTCAAACTTTTCCCTTGTATTTATAGTATAAATCGACCCACGCAGGCTCCAAACCTCGCTCGACCATTCTGTCGTCTTTAGTTATCAAGGCCGTAACTATGGGAGGAGTCCAAGGCGCTTGTTATGCGAAATGCATCCTAGTTGGTATAGGGGTAATAGTATCTTGGTTGCTAAAGCCCTCTGTTAGTCAAAGCTGGCCTTTGTCCAGTGTTGCGTGGCAACGAATTTGTTATAGATCTGCAATGAACCACCGCAAGTATATCCTCTAGATGTAAGCGGTCATCTGACTTAAACCGGATGCGTTTCCTGACGGTAAATAAGTTTGTCTATCTACTACATTTTCTACTAACAACAATGAACTATGAATGCAGGACTTCCAAACTATTGGGTAAGTCCTTACTGAAGTCGTAGCAAGTCGAAGTAATATGGGATAAGCCGCAGAAGAGCTATGAGGCTATTGGCGTGGCCCGAAGACCGAGCTGCAGAGAGGAAGAAAAAGCCTCCACAACGGGGGTGTTCGCTAGTTTAGCACGGTTAGAAATATCAAACTCTCGAATTGTCTCCTTCTGTAGGTACGCTATTTGGATGCCTATTTGATAAATGATGGATATGTGCAAATAATTTTGTTTTATTTCTAGTGAACGCTACTGGCAGTTGTATCGCTTCTGGCAACGAGAGGTGGATAATCTTCGCAGAAGTCGCGGTTGAACCTACTCATCTTGCAGAAATACTCCTTTCTGAGATGGATATGACGTAATTATTTGTAAACCTATTTTCCGCATCCCTGCACTGATAGCCGTCATTTCGCACACATTTTGATTTTTCTATTTGTCCATTCTGGTGGTTTTGGATTTGGGATGATACTACTGTAATGTAAAGTCAAGTGGGACATAAATGGTAGCAGAAAATGGTATGAATGGTAATCAAAGCTTCTGCTTGTGTAGGAAATTTTCATTCTCATCACCATTTTGGAGTTATTTAAGCTTCATTAATGCCTTACTTTTCAATGTCTTGTAAAGTAAAGGCATCAGTAACATCCACCGATTTGATCAGACACCTCCGAAGGATGTTCTCCAACGGGAAAAGTTTCCTGTTATGATGCCAAATTCAAAATGAGAAATATTCCAGCAAAATTCCATGGACCGAATTTTACTGGTCAGACGTACGTGTCTTTGTTGGCGT